>NC_057808.1:12150277-12402760 GCF_018294505.1 Triticum aestivum | reverse complement strand
GGCGTTGCACTGTAGAGTGTGGCACCTCCAAGCTAGGCGCTGCACAGGTCTGTAGCTATCCAGAGATCCACAGAAGGTAGGCCTCCAGTTTGAGGCAAAAAAATCGCTAAGTGTTTGTGCAGCGCCTAGCTTGGAGGCGCCACACTCTACAGTGCAAAGCCTAGCTCGCAGGCACTGCACTGTACAGTGTGGCGCCTCCGAGCTAGGCGCTGCACAGGTCTGTAGCTATGCAGACACAACAGAAGGTAGGCCTACAGTTTGAGGCACTTGGACTTGGACTTAGTGAATTTTTTAGCTATCTAGAGAGCCACAGCAGCTAGGTGCCACACGGTAGATTGCAGCGCCCAGATGCTAGGCGTTGCACTTTGACTTAGTGAATTTTTTAGCATATGCAAACATAGTAAGTAACAACTGTAGATTGCAGCGCCCAGATGTGAAGTAGGATTGATACGTAGCAAGCAAACAACTGTGAAAAGAACATATGCACGAAGTACTTCACGACACGTAGTAGTTCATAACACATAGTACTTCACGACACATAGTAGTTCTTACAACCAAATCGAGGAGGAGACATAGTAGTTCACCGCACATAGTAGTTCTTACAACCAAATCGAGGAGGAGACATAGTAGTTCACGGCACATAGTAGTTCACAACCAAATCGAAGAGGAGACTTAGTAGTTCACAACCAAATCGAAGCGGATGACATAGCTCTATTGCGTAGAGCAAGGCCCCTTTCCCTTCTTCTTCTTCCTCTCTTCTTCCTCTTCCTCCTCCCTTTTTCTTATGAGGTGAGCCTCCTTAACCACCCTCTCCATGAATATCTGATTGTCCCTCTCTTCTTTTTCAGCTGCAATTGCCCAAAGCTTCATGGTTCTTTATTCAAAATCCTGTTGACGCTTCTTCTGTGCCTCCTCAACTTTCCTCATCAACGCTTGCTCCCTAGCGCGCATCGCATTTGCTGCAGTCTGTTTTCACTTCCTCTCCTTCTCAAGCTCCTCTTCCTTCTTCTTCTTTAGCTTGGCTGCATCCTCCTCTCTAAGCTTCTTCGCAGCCTTCTCCCACCATCCCGCCATCTCATCTTCGCCATCCTCCTTCATCGTTGGTTTGTTGGGTTGGGAAGCCGCCATACCTACAATGAGTGAAACATAATGGTTAGTAAGGACAATAAGAACAAATGGAAGCACATATGAAAAAGAAGAACATATGATACATTATAGTTAGTGAGGAACATACGGAAACGGTCCATCTAGGTATCCAAACATTCCTCTATAATGAACTTGCGCTTGTCGATCACCACGGCCAAGTCCACCACCAAGGCCAAGACCATCACCAAGGCCAAGACCATCACCACGGCCATTACCACAACGTCGAGCTCTACCACCACCACGGCCTAGACCACCACCACCACCTCTAACACCACCACGGCCTCTTGTAAGTCCAAGTTGCTGACCTCTTTGTTGCCTAGATCCTCTTTGGCTAACACTTGGTTGGCTAGGCACTTGTTGGCTACCACTTGGTTGCCTTGGCACTTGTTGGCTACCACTAGGTTGGCTACCACTTGGTTGCCTTGGCACTTGTTGGCTACCACTAGGTTGGCTACCACTAGGTTGGCTAGCACTTGGTTGGCTCCCTTGTGTAGCTCCTTGTTGGCTTGTGCTTGCATCATTTTTCTTGGACCTTTTCCTTGGTTTCGTACATTTTCTTTTTTTGTGGCCATGACCTTTGCACTCCCCACAACGGGAGCTCTCATGAGGCTCTTGGAATTGGTCGTTGCCCGCTTCGCGGCGCCCACCATGGCCCCATCCGTCCATGTCGCCTCTAAGACGCTTTGTCTTACGTCTACCCTGTTTAACAACCTTCAACTCCGGAAACGGCCATAGTTGAACTCCATGATACTCCGGCCATTGTGATTGGTCAAAGTATGGGTGAAAGCGGGGAGCCCATGTTTTCTTGACTGTCATGATTGAGAACTTCGACTCCCTCATGGTGCGTGGGTGATTGATGTCCACATTCCTAACGCGACCGGCGGCATACAAATGTGAGCATGGGAGATGAAGCAACAATGGCCTCCCGCAAGTGCAATCACATTGTGTTAACGACACCTTGAAAGCCCGACCTCCATGTTGCCGGCCATCGTTTGTGGTTCCTCCTGGCTCTTTCACTTCGTACTTCCACTCTTCGTTGTCATATAATATAGCTTCTTCTGAGTCCGCCTTCCGTGATTGAAATACCAACCATTCATCAACTTTGGGTGGGAACTTGTACTTGTACTTCCGTGGGTTCTCACCCGCTATTTGTGCATCGGTTTCCATCGAGTACTTTACAAAGTACGCATTCATCTTGTCAAATGTGTATTGAACTATTGCCGTCACGGGTAATCCATGTGCACCTTTGAGCACCCTATTGAAGCATTCGGCCATATTGCTTGTCATTTGACCGTATCTCCGGCCATCTTCATCAAAAGCACGTGCCCACTTGTTCCGGTATTGAATGTGCCTATTGAGAAAATCTTGACCCCCGGGATCAAGTTTTTTGTGTGCGAGCAATTTGTTGTACAAAGTGGCGAAGCGCTTATCGGAGAAAGCGAGACAACAATCTTGAAGATCATCGGCCAACTCCTTAAGGCCACATGCCCTATAGAAGTTCGAACAAAAGTGCCTCATGCACCATCGATGGTGCAACGGAGCATGCCTGGGAATGTCAATCTCCACGGCGTTAAGAATTCCTTGATTCCGATCCGATATGACACAAATTTCCCTTTGAGCGGGTAACACCTTCGTCCTCAAAAGATGCAGAAACCACTCCCAGTTGTCATTGTTTTCCACCTCAACCAAAGAAAATGCCAATGGTAACACCCGGTTATTGGCATCACTTGCTATCGCAACCAACAAGGTGCCCTTGTATTGTCCGGTCAAGAACGTGCCATCAATTGCGATGACCGGCCTACAATGTTCGAAAGCCCTCACACATTGCTCGAACGCCCAAAAAGCACGGCCAAATACTCTGACTTTCCTTCCTTCATGAACCGTTGTTTGGTGCCCATGAGGCTCGACCACATGAACCTTGCCCGGGTTTGTCGCGGCCATGGCTAACAACAACCTAGGGATTCGGTTGTATGCTTCCTCCCATGTACCATACAACATCTTAAATGCGGCTTGCTTCACCTTCCATGCCTTGCCGTATTTCACCTTGTAATGAAAGATGGCTTTCACAAGGTCAATGACATGTTGGACGCTCATTGTTGGAAGTGTGGATATTGAGTTGGAGAGGCTGTAAGCGATGAACTCGGACGTGAGTTGTTTGTGGTCTTCGGACACAATCTTGCCATCCACCCTTTTGCCTTGGCACATGTGAGTTGGCACACAACTCACTACATGCCAAGTTGGACCTCCTTTCCATGGTCTTGCACGCACAATCCACGGACAACCGCCACGGCGTCTTGCCACTCCTTGTTGGACCTCCTTTCCACGAGCTCTACAAACACCACGGCCTCTTGTAAGTCCAAGTTGGACCTCCTTTTCATCTTCACATGCACATTCAACCGTGTAGCGCACATTGACGTCCGAGTTCACCACCTTGTGTGGACGATAATGCGTAACCGAGTAGTTGTCGAGCCACATCTTCAAATCCAACAAGCTGTCGAACTTAGAACCTTTAGCAATCTGGTTCTTGTCGTCTAGCAAATCACGGTGAGAGCTTGGCCTAACCCCAAGAGGTACACATTGGCCACCATCAACCACGGCTTCATCCGCGAGACTAACATCCTTGAACAATGTAGTCCGATGATCCCGACCAAATACCTTCTCGAAAGCTTCGGCCACCTTCACCGTGAACCCCTCCGCATCAACTTGTTCATCGGGACCATCGTCATCCGAGTCCGATGCATATGCACGGGAAAAAGGGATGGAATGTTCCATTGTCTCTTGCAAATGATATTTGTCGAGATCATCCACATTGTTGTCATGGAGATCAACTTCATTGTCATTGTCCGCATACTCATCATTGTCCTCTTGCAAAGATTCATCTTGGTTGTTTGTATACGGGCTCAATGTTGGCCTCACTTCTTGGGTCAAAAGAGGTTCAACAATTTCATCTCGCTTCAAGGGTGGGGGGCTACTAGCAACCAAAGGGGAGGGGTTCCGGTTCAAGTCCAAATGCAAACTTGAATCAACCTTCTTTGTAGCAAATAACTCAAGAGCCTTGTCTAGTGATTCGGCCACCGTCTCCTTGTATGCAACCCAACGTTGCTCCGAGTTGACACGCATTGTCTTCCAACGGATGTGCATTCCAAAACCAACATTATGCCTTCCCTCCAACTCAATTATATCACTAGGGTCCATCCAATTCAAATCTTTCCTAACTTGTTGCAAGAGCTCCGCATAGCTAGGACTACTATCAAACACCATGTCAAGCTCATCCGGGTACGGTTCTTTATTGCCTTTCAAAAAGGCGTCTTTGTCCCCATGATGAACAAACACACATGTTCTTCCCATCCCTATAAGCATTCAAAGAACACAAGGTAACATTGCTTCCATGAGTACTAATCCATGGATTAACACGGAATACAAACTCTAATATATATGAAACAACAACCCTAACCCTAACCATAACCCTAACCCTAACCATAACCATAACCCTAATCGTAACCCTAGCCCTAAACCTAACCCTAGCACCAACATAAGAACACCCATAAGAATAACCATAGCATACTAACAAAGCCTAATCATAGAAATTGGCTAACAAACATCTCACATCTCCATGTAAATCTCTAGATCCAAACAAAACTAGGGTTTCCCCAAAATAGCAACAAATGAGCAATGGGAGAACTTTACTTGGATCAAAACAAGGGGATCGGAGATTATTACCTTGAGGGAGGGTTTGACTTCGAAATCCACGGACAAATTCTTCAAATTTGCAAGATTTGGAAGAAGATTTGAGAGGGGGAGAGAGTGGGAGAGGAGGCAAAGCTCGGGGAGAGAGTGAGAGAGTGTGTGGTGGGGGGGTTGGGGGAGGGGGGCCCAGCCAAGTGGCTGGATAAGTCACAGTGCAGCGCCTAGCGGCTAGGCGCTGCACATTACATGTGTGGCACCTAGCACGCCGGCGCTGCACTGCTGGGTGCGGGCCTAGGGGCTGCCATGGTGGACAGGAGTGCAACGCCGCCGCGCTAGGTGCTGCACAGTAGGGTTTGGCGCCGGCGTGGCGGGCGCTACACAAAAAGGTCAGGGGAGTGAAATAGTTTCGCACCCAGTTCATTCTGTGAAATGATTTCGTCCCGAGGTTAAAATTGTCAAATTTGCCCCGCAACCGAGGTGGCATGCATCAGGGCCCGTTGTTTCCCCTGCATCTGTACAGCTTTCCAGATGGCATGTGAGCGATGGCTTTGGGAGCGCGGACCGGATCACTATAGGAGTCCAGGATGGTGGAGAGGCGCTGCTGGTTGGCGAGGCACACTGCACCCTGTCGGTCCAGGTGGGGTCCCTGACTCTGGACCTATCTGATCGGGATGGACTGGCCTACGCTGGTGGACCCATGGTGGGAGGCATCGAGCCTTGGGATCTGTTCAGCGTGAGCCTATCAGGCGATGGGGACGTGCATGTGGATGGGACGCGCCCATGCAGGAGCCCATGCACGTCACAAAGCGGAGAACCGCTGCACTTTGCGCAGGCTGTGCTGATGGATGGCGCACAAATGGAGGAGGGAAACACATAGCTCGACGTGGGGAACGTGTAGCTCGAGGAGGAAGTGCCATGCACGCCCTTAGCACAGGTTACGTTGTGCCCCGTGCAGGCCAATGTGGACGCGCTGTGTGAGGAGATGAGGGTAGAAATCACGCCCATTTTGGCGAGGCCGGCGAGCCGGGCTCCAGCGGAGAGAGGGGGAAACCTGGTGAAGAAGAGGAAAGTGGATTTGGCTCCTTCCAGGAGGAGTGCGAGGATAGCAAAGCATGCAACAACCAAACAACAACAAGTAATCATCAGGAAGCTATGCTTGGCGCACGAGGGTGAAGTGATCTCGGAGGAAGCCCTCCGCATGTACGTGGACTTGTTTTCTCGTCCCCTTTCGGATGTTCACATCGCGGCCGTGCTTGCTCTCTTCGGATGGGAGTCGCCAGCTCTTCCCCTGGAAGGGGGTGGAATGGCATGGTGGCTCGGTTGCATCTCTCAATGAATTTATAGCCCCTAAAAGTGATTGTGTGCATCGTGCGTGGTCTTAACGCGCCGGCTAGGAGAACTGTCATTTATCAAGCGGTGGCGCTGGCGAATCCAGCCATTGTATGTTTGCAGGAAACCAAACTGCATGATGTTTCGCTTGCGGTTGTCCAACAATGCTTAGGTAATAAATTTGGGAAGTTCTTTTACTTGCCGGCGGTGGGTACTCGTGGAGGAATCTTGGTGGCTTGGGATGATTCTATCACGCAATTGTCAAACCCACATTATACAACTAATACGCTCACTGCGATTGTCAAAACATCAAGTGATCAAGAGTGGTGGTTCACATGTGTCTATGGCCCTCGGGAGGAAAGGGAGAAGGTGGAATTTCTGCAGGAGCTTGTGGAGATTAGAGACTTGCATGCGGGTCCGTGGCTAGTCGCGGGGGACTTCAACTCGCTAGTAAATCAAGAGGACAACAGCAATGACCGGATCAATCGCAGAATGATGAGCAGATTTCGCACCAAGCTTAATTTGCTCGAGTTGAAAGAGTTGTATCTCAATGGTCGGAGATATACGTGGTCAAATGAAAGGCAGCATGCAACTCTAGAGAAGATAGATCACGTCTTCGTTTCGAACGAGTGGGATGAGGCGTTCCCCTCATGCTTCCTCTCAGCGCTGGGGACAGCTATATCGGATCACTGCCCACTGATGCTGGATATGAACATGGAGATACACATACGGAAGCGCTTCAAGTTTGAATCTTTCTAGGTAAAGGCGGAGGGCTTCATGGAAACGGTGCAAGCGGCATGGAACTCTGAGCCCGTGGCATCTAATGTATACCTTACACTGCATAACAAGCTGAAAGCAACAGCCATGTCTCTCCAGAAATGGAGTGATCGGTGGATTGGTAACGTGAAACTGCAAATACGTATAGCACTTGAGGTGATTCACAGACTGGATGTTGCCATGGACTCCAGACCTCTGTCGGCTGCGGAAGTTGAGCTTCGGAAGTGCTTGAAAAGAAAATTGTTGGGCTTGTGTTCTCTTGAACGGACCATCGCTAGGCAGCGGTCTCGCATGCTGCAATTGCGCGAAGGGGATGGCAACACAAGATTGTTTCATCAACAAGCAAGTCATAGACAAAGAAAGAATACTATCCGGGTGGTGCGACACAATGGAAATCTGTTCAAAGGTCAAGAAGAAGTTGCGGATGCAGTGGATGACTATTTTGGACAAACTTTTGTTTTTTGTGCTGCAAGGACGCACGCGCTAAACCTCGCGGCTCTTCAGCTGCCGCGACTTGAGCTTGAGCATCTAGAGGTGCCATTTACCGACGAGGAAGTTGAGAAGGTCATAAAATCCATGCCGCAGGACAAAGCACCAGGGCCAGACGGGTTCACGGGGCGTTTCTATGCCACGTGTTGGCATATCATTCGGGAGGATTTCATGGCAGCTATGGCATGCTTCTATAATGGAGATGTGAGAGGTATGGCCACGATCAACAAATCTCTTGTTTCTCTCCTACCCAAGAAGGATGGGGCATTGGATGTGGGAGACTTTCGGCCTATAAATCTTGTTCACAGAGCTATTAAGATCTTCGAGAAGGTACTAGCCTCCAGGCTTGTGGTGGAGCTGCCAAATCTTGTTGGAAATCATCAAAGCGCTTTTGCCAAAGGAAGATCGTTGCACGACAACTTCATGTTAGTCCAGAGCATGGCTCGTCGTTTGCATGCGTTGAAGAACCCCGCTGTCCTTTTGTAGCTCGACATTTCAAAAGCTTTTGACTCGGTTCAATGGCCTTTTCTCTTGGAAGTTCTGGAGCGGTTTGGTTTTGGCTCTAGGTGGAGGTCATGGGTGTGTGGGATATTAGCTACGTCCACCACCAGGATAATGTTGAATGGAGACCCGGGGCGCACAATTTACAACTGCAAGGGGCTGCGGCAGGGAGATCCTATCTCACCGATGCTATTTATCCTCACCATGGAACCACTTCAAAGACTTTTTGAGTGGGCAGCAAGCAGGGTTTTTTTGCAGCCCTTGGTGACAACGGGTATGAAGAAAAGGCTCTCGTTTTTTGCGGATGACGTAGTCCTGTTTACCAAGCCAGAACCAATGGATCTTGCAATCTGCAAAAGCATCTTTGATATCTTTGGTGAGGCGTCGGGCTTGCACATAAACATGAGGAAGTCCGTTGCACTTCGGATACAGTGCTCGGAACAATGCATCGCTATGGCGAGTGAGCAGCCTGGCTGTCCAGTGGGATCTTTCCCGGTGCGTTACCTTGGACTGCCTTTGTCCATAAGAAAGCAATCAGCGACACAGTTGCAGTATCTGTTTGATCAGATGGCGAATCAGCTGCCAAAGTGGAAGGCTTCCCTCATGCCTAAAAGTGGTAGGCTTACATTGGTGCAATCTGTTCTATGTGCAATGCCCATACATGCGATGATGGCATTGGATCTTCCTATCAAAACGGTGACAACCATGAATAAGGTGTGTCGAGGTTTCTTGTGGTGTGGAAAAGCGGAAGCAAACGATGGAAACTGTGCGGTTGCTTCGGATGCGGTGTGTGCCCCCAAATGGGCAGGAGGCCTAGGGCTGCCCAACCTGAGATGGATGAATGTGGCAATGCAAGCCAGATGGCCGTGGCTGCAAAGGACGGACAAGGATAGACCATGGAGTGAGTTCCAAATCAAAGTGCCTGATGACTCGATGCGAATCTTTCAAGCGGCAACAAGGTGCACACCGCATAATGGCTTGGAGACGCTCTTCTGGGAGGATGGGTGGCTTGACAGACGGAGGATTCAGGAAGTTGCACCGGTCATCTACAGCATGGTCTCGAGCCGGCTCGGTTAGGTGGTGACGAATGGCTCTCGGGCTTATTGCATTAATCCTGATCTTGGCACGTATGCACTGCAAGAGTACTTGGAGCTTTGGCACAGAGTGCAGGCATGGGAACCCACAGAGACTGGCCCGGATGTTTTCACTTGGTCCTGGGAAGCAAATGGGCAATACTCAGTGAGATCAGCGTATGCTGCCAAGTTTTGGGGCTGGGAGGTGATTCCGACTGCGGAGTTAACTTGGAAATCACGAGCTCCGTCACAATGCAAATTCTTCACGTGGCTGGCTTTGCCTAACAGATGTTGGACGTCCGACCGGCTTGCTAGAAGAGGGTTGCCGCATCAGGACAAGTGCCCACTTTGTGACCAAGAGGAGGAGACAATAGACCATGTGCTGCTAACCTGCGTCTTCGCCAGGACAATCTGGGCGGCGGTTTGCACTGCGTTGGGGAAGCCTGAGTGGACGCCAACCCCGCAGGATACACTACAATATGGGCTCTGTACGAAGCAACGGTTGAATACGATGGTCAAAAAAGACCTGAATGCTGTTTTACTACTGGCACTGTGGGAGTTGTGGAAGCATCGGAACGCTGTGGTGTTTGGCGGCGAGTTGCCATCGATCCACCAGCTCATGCGAAGAATAGAGGCAGAAGGAAGGACTTGGGAGCGTTCGGGACTTATGAAAGGCAATGTTGACTTCGTGCTGGCGGGTTTAGCGAGGTGGATTAGTGGGGAGGAGTAGTATAATGTGTACTAGGTGGAGTGGTGTTGTACATATGTGTGTGTAATCACCACACTTGTAATTGACTGGTGGAGGCTTTCTATGCCTTTCCTTCTTTAATATATGATATGCACACTCGTGCATATTCAAGAAAAAATTGATTCCTTTTTTGCCTCTGTTAAAATAGGGATATCTATTCAACTTGTTGCTATTGCGACATCTTGCTTCGCTTAATTTTGGTGGAACTGTGTGACACCCAAGTTTTTATTTGGATTTTTCAAAGATTTTATTTGACTTGAGGGGAGTGATTTAAATTTTTCTTCAAGAGAACTCTCCCTTTCAAATACTTTCTTTTCTTTATGGCAAAAGTTTTATTTGGAATTCACCCAAGATCTGTCTTTGGTCTTGGAGGTTCTTGCTTTTCTTTTGGACTCAAGACAAAATATTTTTCACTTGGGAAATGCCTTTTGAAAATCTCTTTGAAATTTGCACTATGGCTTTTGGAATAACCCTTTGCCACTTCCAACAATTCCTTCTTGCCATGGCCTTAGTGCAAATCCTCTCTCCTAACCCTTCCCTTTGGATCATGATTTGCATCAAATCCAGCAAGTTGAACCTCCCCATGTGATCATCTCCATTTAAATCTTGTTCAAACAAATTTCTGTCTTCTCCTCTAGCACTTGGAGATTTACAAAGGAACTCCATCTTCTGTTTTGATTTCTGCCCCCAAACCTTTACCCCCTCCTAGTCCTTTGAACCCTCAACCAAGATCCATGAAGATCCACTGGTCTTCAGTTCAAATTTTTCAAACTACACTTGCTGCAAGTTTGGACCAGATTTGTCAAATTTGGTGAAATTCATTCAAAACTTTCTCCAAAAATTCCAAGTAAAATCAGGCAGCTCTGGGTGCATTGAGTGATCACCTCACCAAGTTACAGCCCCAAAAAAATTTATCTCATAGCCAAATCATTCTGTCGAACACCTGCAGTGCTGTGTCAATATCAAGTTCAGAGTTTTAGAAATTCAGTCAGTGGCTTACTGTCGTTTTATTCAGAGATGGTTGTCGATCTCGACAGTGCCCCGATGTCGCCTTGCTCCTCGTCCCCTCCCCCTTGTTCCTGCACCGCACGAACGCCTGGCACCTTGCGGACGTCGGCGACGAGCAGCAGAAGGTGCGCCGCTCCGTGACCGACGCCAGCGGCGGCTTTGCGGCCGCCAGCGGGAGGCACGGTGCTCACGACGCCACCCAGCGCCGCCCAAACCACCGGAGCTCGCCGCGTGGCCTTCCACTCCCGCGAACATGCTGCCACCCTCGTCGTGAACCGCAGGGCGCGGAGCACGCTCTCTGCCGCCGTCGAGCCCGTGCGGGCACCTCACCGTGGACCGACGCCATTACGCCAAGACCAACTCCGTTTAGCTATGGAACGACTCCAGTAACCTCCACTGATGCTGCCTGGCCACTCAAACCTCCTGCCAATCCACTGCATCGCCGTAATCGCTCGCCGGAGATTCTCCGTTCACGGCCACCCCGTCGATCCGCCTATAAATAGAGGCCCCGAGCTTCAACTCGAGCACACACCATCCCTGCACTCCCCCTAGAGCACGCCTAGCCACTGGAAGAGCCCCGAGGAGGTCTCCTTCCTCGACTCCGGCCGCCGCGACCCGCCACGGGATCCAGCTCGATTCGCCCCCGCGTGTGCACCTCCGCCTCCCTTCTCTTGCCAGTAGCTTCTATGCATCCCTCTTTCTGACCCGCGCTTCAATTCGAAGTTTGCAGCCCTCCACCGGAGTTCTCCATCCTCACCCAAGCCGCCGTCCGCCGGAGAAAGTGTCGCCGTCGACGTGGTGCTCCCCGACGGTCGAGTCCACCACCCACCGACGCGGAAGGACACACTGAAGCTCTTGGTACCCTCCGATCCTCCTAACTCGCCGTGGTTCGACGCAGGCGTCCACCGCAGTCTTCGGGCACCGGCGAGCTTTTCAAACCTGACATGCGGACCCCGCATGTCAGCCTCTGTTATATTCTCCCTCGAACCGTTTTCGGTTGGCGCCTTCGGGCAAATACGCTTTCCCTCTTGAGCTTGCGCATTTCCAATCGAACCGTTTTCTGTTTTCTCAGTTAAAACCCTAGAACTTTTCTGTTTCATTACAGATAAGTCCCTGGACAGAAACCTTTATAACTTTTTAATAAAAAGGGATTTTTGAGTGATTCTTTTTCTGACAATCTTCAAATTTTGTCTAGTTTTTTATGGGATTTATTTGAAAAATATTTGGAGAAGTTTCTGTGCACGTGTTGGTTTTCACGTTAGTGCCCGTTTTCGTGATTGCCGTAGGTTCCGGAAAAGGTGACGGAGCCGCGAACTTCGCCGAGCTAGACTCCGACTCCTTCGAACCAGGCAAGCATGTTTTGAACATTTGATATGATAAGTGTTTTGCATGTTGCTTGAAAGTTTGTGCGTGGCATATGAGTGTCGGTAAATACCCCGTTGCTTGTAAGGCAACTACCCGCATGTTCCAAAGTTGCGATGATCTCTGATGGGAGATGGCCTAATCATGTGGGGACATGAAGGGCAGCAAGGTGGTACTGTTGTAGCATACCAGCCTTGCGTCATCCGACTTTCTCCGACGTTAACGTGGACGGAGTCACGTTAACGTTCTTTCCCCGCATGCTCCATAGTTGCGATGATCTCTGATGAGAGATGGCCAAATCATGTGGTGACATGAAGGGCAGCAGGGTGGTACTGTTGTAGCATACCAGCCTTGCGTCATCCGACTATTTCTGACGTTAACGTGGACGGAGTCACGTTATCGTTCTTTCCCCCTTCCGTGCTACCACATGTTTCATTTGCCAGGATGCGGTTTAGTAAGTTGGTAACCTCTTTCCGTGCACACACCAAACAGAGAGGCCGGGATGATGGTACCTTGGCCCAGGATTAAAGCCAGTCATCCGGTCAGGGGGCATGGGTGTTTACGGTTGGGACCGAAAGGGGGGGCACCCCCTTAGAGCGCGCGTATAGAAATGTGATCCCATGCTACACGAGGTTGTAGCCTCCCCGTCTCAAGGTTTTTCTTAAACGTTGCCGAGGGTGATCCCTGGCTTCGGAAGGTTGAATTGGGTGTGTACTGGTTAGACGTGTTTTTTCCAAAACACCGTAGACGGAACTAGTCCCCGTGACTACTGAAATCCGTTGGCTGTGGTTACGTACAAACTCTGCAGAGTCAATTCCTTCCAAATCATCGTATCCATGATCTAGTAGTATAATCATTATATCCATATCTACCCGCATGGAAAACTTGTCCCCGGTGAACAAGCTCAAGTGATAAATCCAGATTTATTGTTATTCCTGTGGATGGACTAACTTTATATTTGTCTCTTGCTTGTGATAATTTATGTTCCCGAACTATTGTATTATTGAGCTGTAATATAAGCCCTTTATGTGATGTCGCTCAAACGTCCGACTGTGGCATGCACTGCCTTTGTTTTTTGTTATAAGCCATTTATGTGGTGTCGCCCCGATGCCTGACTGGGGCATTATTATTCCGCATTTTCCGCTCGAGGAGTCTTTCAGACACTCGTTTGGCACCAGTATTACTATTCTGCATTTTCCGCACGAGGAGTCTTTCAGACACTCGTTTGGCACCAGTATTACTATTCTGCACTTTCCGCTCGAGGAGTCTTTCAGACACTCATTTGGCACCGGTATTACTATTCTGCATTTTCCGCTCGAGGAGTCTTTCAGACACTCGTTTGGCACCAGTATTACTATTCTGCATTTTCCGCTCGAGGAGTCTTTCAGACACTCGTTTGGCACCAGTATTACTATTCTGCATTTTCCACTCGACGAGTCTTTCAGACACTTGTTTGGCACCAGTATTACTATTCTGCATTTTCCGCTCGAGGAGTCTTTCAGACACTCGTTTGGCACCAGTATTACTATTCTGCAGTTTCCGCTCGAGGCGTCATTCAGACCCTCGCTTGGCACCCAGTATTTATTATCTCTATGTCTGAACGCACTGGTTAATTGTTCATATGCTTCATGCTTATGTTTGTTATATCTTATGTCCGAACTGTCTTGCGAGTACTTTCATAGTACTCACCTGGCTTGTTGATTTGGCCAGATGTTGACGAAGGCGATCTCTTGGATGAAGAGTTTGATAGCACGTCCGACGCCTAGAGGAGTCCCAGTCAGTCCTGATCGATCCTGGATTGTGGTCACTTGTATTGTATATGCTTCCGCCACCCGCAATAAGTCTCCTCGAGCCTCACTCCGACGCTCGAAGAGCTGTAGTCTTCTGGAAACATATCACTCGCTTCGCGACGATATTTCCACCACCGTTATTATCGTGAGTTAGTAGTTTGCCACCCTATCCGCCGTCGTGTTTTATCGGCGTGCATGTAATAAATTGTTGGGTTGTCTCCGCTCAACCTTGTATTTTATTTAGTACTCCTGGTATTTTTCTTCTGTGACCAAGATATTGTCTACCAGTGAGAAGGAATTCTTCCTTACTGGTCCGTAAAGGGATTGGTCTCTCAATAAATATTTTCATTGAAAAACCGGTCGTGACAAGCTTGGTATCAGAGCCAGGCTGACTGTAGGAAGCCACTAGGTGCGATCGCTAATCGGTTATTAGCGTCTTTTGTGCTTTTTCAGCATTTTGCAATCGTAGCTATTTTCTGTTGGTCATCATAAATTTATGACATGACTACTCAGAATTTTTGCCTACTTTTGTAGATGGCTGGCAGCAGCTGTGAGAATCGAGTGTTCACCAATGTGCCCGAGGGGTTTGTCAAGCTCCTCATCTCCATCACCAAGCTCGCGATCGGGCCAGCAGCCCGCCCGGAGTTCACGCTCTACCAGCACAAGCTCAGTGACGACGTGTCTATGCACCAAGCTGTGGTGCAATTCAAGGGAGGACGTTCTGCAGCTCGCCACTTCCGTTTTGTGGGAAGGGCCATGCCTACGGAGAGGCATGCCATGCAGATGGCTGCCCGTGAGGCGATTGCTCGCCTTCGGGACATCCTTCCTACGATGAAGACTCGTCGCTACCGCTACCTCCCATGCCATGTGCCTTACACCAGCCACTATGCGTTCGCCTGCCATCGGGGAGAACGAGATGAAGCCATCAAGATGGTTGTGGAGTATCTCAAGGCTCTGGAAGAGTCTTTCGACAACCTCGTGGACGATCTTGTGGCTGCCCGCATGGACTTAGTCTGGGGCGGTCCTGCCAGCAGGAAAGAGCTTCTCCACACGGCGCCGCCTCTGACATTCGTCTCGTCTTCAGCCTCGTATGCACCGGCCGTTTTGGCCACTGCTCGCCATCTGCCTACCACTGAGGAGTTCGACCGAGTCATCGCTCCTACTCCAGTCAGAGCCGCACCGCCTGCCGCACCCGCTTTGCCACCCGTCGCTCCCGCACCATCACCGCAGCGCAGCGTTACGCGCCAGGAGCCAGCTAGAGAGGAGGTGGAGGTTGATTCTCCTGGACCGCTGAGTCTTGCCATCGGCAAGGGGAAGGAGATCTTCACCATCTCCGACTGAGAGCACCGAGTAGCCGCGTGTTATGCCTGCTTGTATGATGTGTTGTTTTATCTGTACGCTAGTTTGTATTGGTGTGTTGCTGCCTTCCGGAGTAGTACGCTAGTCTAAATAACATGTTAGGATTGTGTGCGCGCATCCTGAGTGTTGTATCGTGTGTTTGCTTTTCGCATGTAAGTTTTATGTTAAGCAGTTCTTCTCCGTGCAAAATCATTTGTGTTTCTTTGAAAACCTTGAAGCCTTTTTAATTGTTGCCTTTCCAAGACTTTTCTTGTGCTACACAGTTTTTCTCATGGGTTTTGCAAATAATACCCCAGACTGGAAAAATGTCTCGCCCGTGGACTCGCTCCATGCCCAATCAGCCAGAAGAGGTTTATGGGACACAGACCAGCAACAATTTCACTCAGGGTCAGTCCAGTCAACAGGACAGCGAAGCAGCACTATCTCAAGTATGTCGTCTCTTCGAGCAAAGCCAGCAACAGCACCAAGAGATGATGAATCATGTCATCAATATGGGAAACCACCGTGAGCCCTATCAACCACATTCCAAGTTATCTGAATTACAGAAGACTCGCCCCTCAACTTTTGCTCACACCGATAGACCGCTGGAAGCCGATGATTGGCTTCGTGAGATTGAAAGGAAACTGATTATTGCCCAGTGCTCAGATCATGAGAAGGTGCTTTATGCACCCCACTACCTTACTGGAGCAGCCGCAGCATGGTGGGAAAACTTCCTACACATGCATCCCAGGGAACACAACATCACCTGGGAAGAGTTCAAGGAAGGCTTCCGTGGGGCACACATCCCCAGGAGCATCCTAAAGATCAAGAAGAGAGAGTTTGATGACCTGAAGCAGAGGGGCATGTCAGTGACAGAATACAATGGTCAGTTTACCCAGCTGTCTCGTTATGCCTACGACGAGCACATGACAGAAAGCAAGAAGATGGAAAAATTCCTGGACGGCCTGGCACCAGCGCTAAGATGCCAACTGATTGTACACACCTTTCCGGATTTTAAGACGCTGGTGGACAAGGCCATCACCTTGGAGAATGAGCGCCATAGTCTGGAAGATATCCGCAAGCGAAAGAGGGACAAGACGACTCTTGCTCGCAACAACCGAGGCAAGACTGAGGTCCCAAGGACAGACGCAAGGAGATCCACGACTACTGAGCCAAGGCCCGTCGGACAATTTCATGCCAGGGATAAGGAGTACACATACCGTCCAGGGGTCACCTGCTATGCTTGTGGTCAAGAAGGGCATTATGCTAAGCAGTGCCCAAAGCCAAGGAACTCGGCACCCAAGCCAAACAATGGTGGAAACAATCCAGCCCCCAAGCGCAACAATTTCAACCCCAACAACAACCACAGGAAGGGTCACCTGAACCATGTGTCCAGGGAAGAAGCGCAGAATGCCCCAGACATCGTGCTCGGTACGTTCCCTATCAACACAATACCTGCCACGGTTTTGTTTGATTCTGGAGCTTCCCATTCGTTCGTTTCGAAGAGTTTTGTCTCGCAACATGGTTTTCCGATACTTCCCTTGGAAAAATCTATGATCATCAAGTCCCCCGGAAATAAGCAAATCGCTCAGGGTTACTGCCAAGGAGTGGTCATTGAGTTCGAAGGACTACAATTCCACGCGAATCTCATCGTGTTGGAAAGTAAAGTACTGGATGTCATTTTAGGAATGGACTGGTTGACCACCAACAAAGGATTAATTGACTGTTTCAATCAGACAGTGATTCTCACTCACCATCACGGCAAAACTATAAGGGTTTCCACTCAAGAAAGGCCACGATCACAGCAACCAAAACTGAACAAAATGGACATTTCAGAACTAAGGAAAGTTCCAGTGGTATGCGAGTTTCCTGATGTGTTCCCTGAAGAACTACCAGGCATGCCACCAGACTGAGAGATAGAATTCAGCATTGAACTAGCACCTGGCACCGCTCCCATCTATAAGAAGCCTTATAGAATGGCACCCTCAGAATTGGTGGAGTTGAAGAAGCAGATAAAGGAATTATTGGACAAAGGATTTATTCGAGCTAGCTCCTCACCATGGGGTTCGCCTGTGTTGTTCGCCAAGAAGAAGGATGGGACACTGAGACTGTGTATAGACTATCGAGCCCTCAATATGGTCACCATCAAAAACAAATATCCGATGCCACGGATAAATGATTTGTTTGACCAGCTCGCACAAGCCAAGGTATTTCAAAGATTGATTTGAGATCGGGATACCATGAACTGAAGGTACGGACAGAAGATATCCCCAAGACAGCTTTCACTTCCAGATATGGGTTATACGAGTTTACAGTGATGCCTTTTGGACTAACGAACGCCCCCGCATATTTTGTCCACCTCATGAACAAAGTGTTCATGAAATTCATGGACAAATTTGTGGTTGTATTCATTGACGATATTCTGGTTTACTCAAGGACACCAGAAGAGCATGCTGAGCACCTCAGAATTGTTTTGGGAGAATTGAGGAAGCATCAATTGTACGCCAAATTTAGCAAGTGCGAATTTTGGCTAAGACAAGTTGGTTTCTTAGGCCATATACTGAACCAAGAAGGTGTGGCCGTAGACCCAGAAAAAGTCAAGGCCATACTGGACTGGAAGCCACCCGCCAATGTTACTGATGTGCGGAGTTTCCTAGGAATGGCCGGATATTACAGAAGATTTATTGAAGGATTCTCCACTGTGGCAAAACCTATAACACAGTTACTGAAGAAGGACAAAAAATTTGTATGGACGGAAGCATGTGAGCAGAGCTTCCAAGAACTCAAGAAGAAGCTGACAACCGCACTAGTCTTAACTGTGCCAGACATACACAAGAGCTTTGAAGTGTATTGTGACGCGTCCCGAAAAGGTCTCGGATGTGTACTAATGCAGGATGGCAAAGTAGTCGCATATGCCTCACGGCAGCTGCGAAAACATGAGGAAAATTACCCAACACATGACTTGGAGCTAGCAGCAGTCATACATGCACTCAAGGAGTGGAGGCACTTTCTGTTGGGAAATCGCTGTGAAATATATACGGACCATAAGAGCCTCAAATATATTTTCACACAGCCGGAGCTGAATTTACGCCAACGACGCTGGTTGGAACTGGTCAAGGACTATGACGTTGGTATTCACTACCATCCAGTGAAAGCAAATGTAGTGGCCGATGCCCTTAGTCGAAACCCTAGCCCGGACAATGACGGTCAGCAAAATTTGAGGCCTGAGTTTTAGCGAGAGTTCGCTAGGCTCAACATGATGTTAGTCTCCGAGGGCACCGTATCGAACCTGGAGATACAACCCACCCTGGTGGAATGAATTAAGAAAGCTCAACAGGGACATCCCAGCATCGAAGGTATAAAGAAGAAAATGAATCTTAGTAAGACTTCAGAGTTCGTCACAGACAGTGAAGGAACATTATGGTACCGAGACAGACTTTGTGTACCTAACATTGAGGAACTCAAGCAACAGATCTTAATGGAAAGCCACACCGCTCCATACTCGATCCATCCTGGAGGAACCAAAATGTACAAGGACATTCAGGAAAGATTTTGGTGGCACGGTATGAAAAGAGATATAGCCACATTTATTGCTTGTTGCGATTCATGTCAGCGCATCAAGGCCGAGCATCAAAAGCCAGCAGGGCTACTCCAGCCAAACAGGATACCGGAGTGGAAATGGGATGAAATAGGGATGGACTTCATTGTCGGATTACCCCGGTCACAACGCGGAAATGACGCCATATGGGTCATCACAGACCGACTAACCAAGGTTGCTCATTTCATTCCCGTGAAGACTACCTACTCCACACAAAGACTGGCAAAACTTTATCTCTCCCGTATAGTTTGCTTGCACGGAGTCCCAAAGACTATAATATCAGACCGAGGCACCCAATTCGTCTCCAAATTTTGGGATCACCTACAACAAGCTCTGGGCACGCAACTAGCTTTCAGTACAGCATACCACCCTCAGACTGATGGACAAACGGAACGTGTAAACCAAATCCTAGAAGATATGCTAAGAGCTTCTGTGCTCACCTATGGATTCAGCTGGGAAGAGAGTTTGCCGTATGCCAAATTTGCTTACAACAACAGTTACCAAGCCAGCTTGCAAATGGCACCCTTTGAAGCATTGTACGGACGGAGGTGTCGTACCCCACTGAATTGGTCAGAAACAGGTGACAGCCGTATCTTCGGCCCAGACATGCTTAAAGAGGCCGAGGAGAAAGTTAAACAAATCAGGGACAGACTCAAGACGGCACAGAGCCGACAAAAGAGCTACTATGATCAGAAGCATCGTGAGGTCAGCTTTGAACCCGGTGATTCCGTATACCTCCGAGTATCTCCTATGAGGGGTCTGCAATGGTTCAAAATAAAGGGGAAGCTAGCCCCAAGATTTATTGGACCATTTTGTGTAAAGGCACGGAGAGGCACAGTGGCCTACCAACTAGACCTACCCAAGGAGCTGTCAGACGTCCATGACGTATTCCACGTCTCACAGTTGAGGAAATGCGTGAGTAACCCGGAGAAGCATGTACCTCATGAGAACATTGATATGCAACCAGATCTCACATACAGAGAAAGACCAGTAAAGATTTTAGAAGAGTCTGAACGGAGGACCCGTCAGAAAACAACAAGATTTTTCAGGGTTCAGTGTAGCAACCACACTGAGGATGAAGCTACATGGGAAAGGGAAGATTTCCTTCGAGCAGAGTATCCATATCTAATTGAGGATCAGCAGAAATCTCGAGGACGAGATTTTTCCTAAGGGGGTAGGTGTTGTGACACCCAAGTTTTTATTTGGATTTTTCAAAGATTTTATTTGACTTGAGGGGAGTGATTTAAATTTTTCTTCAAGAGAACTCTCCCTTTCAAATACTTTCTTTTCTTTATGGCAAAAGTTTTATTTGGAATTCACCCAAGATCTGTCTTTGGTCTTGGAGGTTCTTGCTTTTCTTTTGGACTCAAGACAAAATATTTTTCACTTGGGAAATGCCTTTTGAAAATCTCTTTGAAATTTGCACTATGGCTTTTGGAATAACCCTTTGCCACTTCCAACAATTCCTTCTTGCCATGGCCTTAGTGCAAATCCTCTCTCCTAACCCTTCCCTTTGGATCATGATTTGCATCAAATCCAGCAAGTTGAACCTCCCCATGTGATCATCTCCATTTAAATCTTGTTCAAACAAATTTCTGTCTTCTCCTCTAGCACTTGGAGATTTACAAAGGAACTCCATCTTCTGTTTTGATTTTTGCCCCCAAACCTTTTCCCCCTCCTAGTCCTTTGAACCCTCAACCAAGATCCATGAAGATCCACTAGTCTTCAGTTCAAATTTTTCAAACTACACTTGCTGCAAGTTTGGACCAGATTTGTCAAATTTGGTGAAATTCATTCAAAACTTTCTCCAAAAATTCCAAGTAAAATCAGGCAGCCTCTGGGTGCATTGAGTGATCACCTCACCAAGTTACAGCCCCAGAAAAATTTATCTCATAGCCAAATCATTCTGTCGAACACCTGCAGTGCTGTGTCAATATCAAGTTTAGAGTTTCAGAAATTCAGTCAGTGGCTTACTGTCGTTTTATTCAGAGATGGTTGTCGATCTCGACAGTGCCCCGATGTCGCCTTGCTACTCGTCCCCTCCCCCTTGTTCCTGCACCGCACAAACGCCTGGCACCTTGCGAACGTCGGTGACGAGCAGCAGAAGGTGCGCCGCTCCGTGACCGACGCCAGCGGCGGCTTTGCGGCCGCCAGCAGGAGGCACGGCACCGACGACGCCACCCAGCGCCGCCCAAACCAGCGGAGCTCGCCGCGTGGCCTTCCACTCCCCCGAACGCGCTGCCACCCTCGTCGTGAACCGCAGGGCGCGGAGCGCGCTCTCTGCCGCCGTCGAGCCCGTGCGGTCACCTCACCATGGACCGACGCCATTACGCCAAGACCAACTCCGTTTAGCTGTGGAACGACTCCAGTAACCTCCACTGATGCTGCCTGGCCACTCAAACCTCCTGCCAATCCACTGCATCGCCGTAATCGCTCGCCGGAGATTCTCCGTTCACGGCCACCCCGTCGATCCGCCTATAAATAGAGGCCCCGAGCTTCAACTCGAGCACACACCATCCCTGCACTCCCCCTAGAGCACGCCTAGCCACTAGAAGAGCCCCGAGGAGGTCTCCTTCCTCGACTCCGGCCGCCGCGACCCGCCACGGGATCCAGCTCGATTCGCCCCCGTGTGTGCACCTCCGCCTCCCTTCTCCTGCTAGTAGCTTCACCATGCATCCCTCTTTCTGACCCGCGCTTCAATTCGAAGTTTGCAGCCCTCCACCGGAGTTCTCCATCCTCACCCGAGCCGCCGTCCGCCGGAGAAAGTGTCGCCGTCGACGTGGTGCTCCCCGACGGTCGAGTCCAGCACCCACCGACGCGGAAGGACACGCTGAAGCTCTTGGTACCCTCCGATCCTCCTAACTCGCCGTGGTTCGACGCCGGCGTCCACCGCAGTCTTCGGGCGCCGGCGAGCTTTTCAAACCTGACATGTGGACCCCGCATGTCAGCCTCTGTTATATTCTCCCTCGAACCATTTTCTGTTGGCGCCTTCGGGCAAATATGCTTTCCCTCTTGAGCTTGCGCATTTCCAATCGAACCATTTTCTGTTTTCTCAGTTAAAACCCTGGAACTTTTCTGTTTCATTACAGATAAGCCCCTGGACAGATACCTTTATAACTTTTTAATAAAAAGGGATTTTTGAGTGATTCTTTTTCTGACAATCTTCAAATTTTGTCTAGTTGTTTATGGGAATTATTTGAAAAATATTTGGAGAAGTTTCTGTGCACGTGTTGGTTTTCACGTTAGTGCCCGTTTTCGTGATTGCCGTAGGTTCCGGAAGAGGTGACGGAGCCGCGAACTTCGCCGAGCTAGACTCCGACTCCTCCGAACCAGGCAAGCATGTTTTGAACATTTGATATGATAAGTGTTTTGCATGTTGCTTGAAAGTTTGTGCGTGGCATATGAGTGTCGGTAAATACCCCGTTGCTTGTAAGGCAACTACCCGCATGTTCCAAAGTTGCGATGATCTCTGATGGGAGATGGCCTAATCATGTGGGGACATGAAGGGCAGCAAGGTGGTACTATTGTAGCATACCAGCCTTGCGTCATCCGACTTTCTCCGACGTTAACATGGACGGAGTCACGTTATCGTTCTTTCCCCGCATGCTCCATAGTTGCGATGATCTCTGATGAGAGATGGCCAAATCATGTGGTGACATGAAGGGCAGCAGGGTGGTACTATTGTAGCATACCAGCCTTGCGTCATCCGACTATTTCTGACGTTAACGTGGACGGAGTCACGTTATCGTTCTTTCCCCCTTCCGTGCTACCACATGTTTCATTTGCCAGGATGCGGTTTAGTAAGTTGGTAACCTCTTTCCGTGTACACACCAAATAGAGAGGCCGGGATGATGGTACCTTGGCCCAGGATTAAAGCCAGTCATCCGGTCAGGGGGCATGGGTGTTTCCGGTTGGGACCGAGAGGGGGGGCACCCCCTTAGAGCGCGCGTATAGAAATTTGATCCCATTCTACGCGAGGTTGTAGCCTCCCCGTCTCAAGGTTTTTCTTGAACGTTGCCGAGGGTGATCCCTGGCTTCGGAAGGTTGAATTGGGTGTGTACTGGTTAGACGTGTTTCTTCCAAAACACCGTAGACGGAACTAGTCCCCGTGACTACTGAAATCCGTTGGCTGTGGTTAAGTACAAACTCTGCAGAGTCAATTCCTTCCAAATCATCGTATCCATGATCTAGTAGTGTAATCATTATATCCATATCTACCCGCATGGAAAACTTGTCCCCGGTGAACAAGCTCAAGTGATAAATACAGATTTATTGTTATTCCTGTGGATGGACTAACTTTATATTTGTCTCTTGCTTGTGATAATTTATGTTCCCGAACTATTGTATTATTGAGCTGTAATATAAGCCCTTTATGTGATGTCGCTCAGACGTCCGACTGTGGCATGCACTGCCTTTGTTTTCTGTTATAAGCCCTTTATGTGGTGTCGCCCCGACGCCCGACTGGGGCATTATTATTCCGCATTTTCCGCTCGAGGAGTCTTTCAGACACTCGTTTGGCACCAGTATTACTATTCTGCATTTTCCGCTCGAGGAGTCTTTCAGACACTCGTTTGGCACCAGTATTACTATTCTGCATTTTCCGCTCGAGGAGTCTTTCAGACACTCGTTTGGCACCAGTATTACTATTCTGCATTTTCCGCTCGAGGAGTCTTTTAGACACTCGTTTGGCACCAGTATTACTATTCTGCATTTTCCGCTCGAGGAGTCTTTCAGACACTCGTTTGGCACCAGTATTACTATTCTGCAGTTTCCGCTCGAGGCGTCATTCAGACCCTCGCTTGGCACCCAGTATTTATTATCTCTATGTCTGAACGCACTGGTTAACTGTTCGTATGCTTCATGCTTACGTTTGTTATATCTTATGTCCGAACTGTCTTGCGAGTACTCTCATAATACTCACCTGGCTTGTTGGTTTGGCCAGATGTTGACGAAGGCGATCTCTTGGATGAAGAGTTTGATAGCGCGTCCGACGCCTAGAGGAGTCCCGGTCAGTCCTGCGCGATCCCGGATTTTGGTCACTCGTATTGTATACGCTTCCGCCACCCGCAATAAGTCTCCACGAGCCTCACTCCGACGCTCGAAGAGCTGTAGTCTTCTGGAAACATATCACTCGCTTCGCGGCGATATTTCCACCACCGTTATTATCGTGAGTTAGTAGTTTGCCACCCTATCCGCCGTCGTGTTTTATCGGCGTGCATGTAATAAATTGTTGGGCTGTCTCCGCTCAACCTTGTATTTTATTTAGTACTCCTTGTATTTTTCTTCTGTGACCAAGATATTGTCTACCAGTGAGAAGGAATTCTTCCTTACTGGTCCGTAAAGGGATTGGTCTCTCAGTAAATATTTTTATTAAAAAACCGGTCGTGACAAACTGCACAAAATGAGACCGGATTTCCATATATGTGTTGAGATCTCTTTTAGATCCACCTCAGGCGTTGTTTCAAATCTTGGTCTTGAAAGGTCAGTACCTACTTTCCTCAGAATTAACTACTGAATCTTAGTTCAAAAATGCAACACTTGTTAGGGATCGGCGGGAGTACCATTTCTGTTAGGGATCGGCCGGAGTACATGTTTAAGAAATGTATTGTTCAAACAATGTCTGTTTTATTATATATCAGTTACAGTGTTTTACAAATGGTACTATCTTGCTTTGTAGTTCTTTCTACATGTTTAACCAAGGTATTGTTAAGATAATGTCTCTGTTAAAATGAATCAGTCGCATTGTTTTAGGAATGATACTTTTCTGCTTTGTCGTTCTTTATACATGTTGAAACAAGGCATTTTTAAGATAATGTCTCAGTTAATATGAATGAATCACACTGATTGAGAATTTCTACTCTCCTGCTTTGTTTCCCATTGAGATAAGGTAGATCACTAGATGTTTTTCTTCTGGGAGTACAAGTCATCAACCGTTATTTCTCAGTAATTGTTTCCCTTATACCTTTTGTTGCTTACAGGGTTATCAAAATTAAAGCTCGGTTTTATTTCGACTTTGATTTTAGTTGAACTACACAAAAGGAGCCAATGTGTCTAAGGCAAACTGCTGCATTAGTGGGTCCAGTTGGTCTTACCACTTTGCAGAAAGAAGCCGTCACTGTTTGCGCTACATTACATAAGGAATGATCGAGAAGCTTTACAGAGTATTAGTAGACGCTGGTGACATGACTAGTCTGTAGAGATAGCTTCTTTACTTGTGGTTCGGAGGAACACTGGGCAAACAAGTGCCCAAACAAGTACCAAGAAGCCAGGACAGGACTCCAAGTCTGTCAATGTCACTCTAAGCAACAATGATGGGGCATCTGGGTATGGTAATCTGTTTACTGCACTTTCAGTTTGTTAGTCCACCGATTGGTGGGTTGACACTGGGGCCAATATTCATGTGTGTGCTGATGTGTCTTTATTTTCTGACAGCATATAAGTACGAAATCCACAGGGATGCTCAGCTTGATTTTAGTGGAACTGCACAAAATGTTCAGATGGTTCGTGTCCTCCATAATAATACTTCATCATGCACAATACATCGAATGGTTCTCTAATCATTCGTCTCACCTTGAGCCACCGGACTATCAGATGACAAACTGATGACAAACCCTGCCCGTTCCACAATCATAGGCATTACATATTTTGAATGGGAAAATCTTGTCAAAGTTGACATTAGTTTAATATATTGGAATTGGAAAACCTTGTCAATTTTTGCTGATTGATGTTAGCCAGAAGACATGCATTTGATATTTTTGAGTGGGACGCCCTTTGCTGTGAGCAATGTCAATCGTTTCTTCGTATTCTTGTCTTCAGTTCAGAAGTTAATATTTACTCTGCTAAGATGCATAGTCACATGAATGTTGACTTATGTAAGATATTTTAAGAGTTTGTTCTAAATATTGTCTATGTAATGCCAGGCCTTGTGTTTGATTGCAAAGTTGAGCTTGGAATGTTGTGGCATGCGGGATCACGAGCTGTTCACCGTGCCTCCTGAGAATAATGCTTCGTATTGTTTTGCATGTCCATCTAATGCCAGCGATTTGCTTGTTAGGAAGATCATCCTCTTCTGTTGTTTCCGTGCTTAAGAAGTTCATCGTCTTATGTTTCATTCATAGCCTATACGACAAGTCGGGTAGGTTACACATGAAACCATATGATCTTCCGACCAACTCATCATCTTAGGCCGTGATTGGATCGTCGTTTTCCAACCAAAACCACTTGTAAAATTGATGCTTGCAAATAAAAGCAGATGGTCTCGGGCGAAGCGCTTGGTTGGTCGATTTCGACTAGTAAAATATACACCAGTCTCTCAAATTACACGCGTAACCCGCCGGTTTTACTTACAGACCTCGGGCCCTCGGTTTCATTACGCCTGTATTTTACGCGTTGTTTCTGATGACGAGTAAATTACAGTTGTATCTTAATACAGTTGTGAAATAAACCAGAGCTCCCAAGCGCGGCCTTACCATTTCATGCCGTCTCAGTCTCTCGAAGGTGCTCATAGGTGTCTGATGATCCTGGCTTCCTGAATGAGCAGCGGGCGCTGTATCAGACCATCCGTATGGCCCGCGAGGCCCTCTCCGTTGTCCTTCAAGTTGTTGCGCTCGCCGTGGCGCCGAGCATTGTTAACATGGTCAATGAACATGAGGATTCAGGAGATGACTTTATTTTGACTGGTTGACAGTAGGGACCCACTAGGGCCATAGCCGTACGTACACAAGTGCCTCCTTATTATGTACAACTATATTTTTTTTGCTTCCTCCTAGTTTCCTGACATTATGGTCCCACACCATTGTCAACCTATGTAGTCAATAAACGAGAGAATTGCACAAGGTGCGGCCGACAGCTGGGACCAAGCAGCTCGAGCAGTATTTGTGTTTTTGAGGCGTGAGCACTGCAGAGTTTTTCTTGGTGATGTTTTCATTGTTGTTCAGAGGAGAGCAGGGTATTAACTGGGCAGGCTATGGCCCGTCTAGCCCAGGACAGATATCCAGCCCAGATATTAATTTTTTTCAAGATGAAAATGGCTAGCCCAGCTATACGTTTTTTTGAGGAATACCCAGGCAAGGTCAACTTGTTATTCTCCACCCCGCTGGGCTGCAAATCTTTCCTAGGAGGGATGCATTAGGCTTAATAGGAAAATGGGCTTTAAAAAATAATAAATGGGATGCAATTATAAAAACTGGGCAGTAACTATAAAAAAATGCACCAAGCACGGAATTAGTTTATAAAATATTATTTATGGATTTTGAAAATCTTAACTTTAATTGTTGCGCTCGCAATGTTTCGTTAGATTTTTACGTAATACAAATTTATATCTAATCTGACTAGAAATTTCGGGATAACAATATTTCGGATCCCATCAAAATGTGGGTAATTTTATTGAATTCTGTCTTGAACGGTTGGTTGAAATTATTAATCGTTGTCCTAGCTAGAAAATGGGCTGTAGTTTTAACAAACTGTAAATGGGCTGTAGTAAATTCCATTAGAATTCAAAAATGGGTTGTACATTCTTACAAATCGCAAATGGGCTATAAATTCTCTCCCACACACTTGTGGGCCTACTAAGTTGACGCGTCCCCTAAAAAAAGAAGTTGACGCGTATGCAAGGCTTTGTCAACTTATTATAGTCAACACACGGTTCTAGCAGCAGTGGCCGTTGGATGTCCATCCCACGGATGTCGTGCTTCTTCTTCAATCTCGGATATTCTAGCTTCACCCGCCCAAAAAATGATTCCTCCCCCTGACATCTGGGGCGCGCCGTTTTGGAAGCTGACCTGTGGGCCTACTAAGTTGACGCGTACCAAGGGCGTTGTCAACTTAGTCAATATGAACGATTCTAGCTGCACTGACCGTACGATGTCCATCTAACGGCTGTAGTGCTTCTTCAACCTCTGGTCTTCTTGCTCCAGCCGCCCAAAGCAGCGTCGGTCATGCCGCGTGCTCCTGCCTCCCGTGGCTGGCTGTGATGCCGCGGAGGCCTCACCACCCCCTACTACTCCCACCGCTGGCCAGGCCATCCCTCTACTCACCCACACCCCCTGTTATTCCATGGCGACGGCAGCCTCACAACACAGTCGAACCAGTGAACCCTCGTACTCCTCTCCGCGTAGGCTTCCACTGCCGCGTCTTCCCCGGCTCCGCGTCGTCCCCTTCCTAGGCCTCGCCGTCGTCCACCGCCCTGGTGCTCTCGGCACGGCGTGGTCAACGTGTTCAAGGAACTACTTCCATCGGACGTGGACTGTATGTGGAGAGGCTGACAGCTGGGTCCCCGACGGCAGCAAGGACGTGCCTCCTTATTACGCGGAAAATAATGATTCCTCCACCTGACAGCAGGGACCCACCAGACGGGAAACCGTATTTCGTGAAAAAACGTTTGCCCCCTGACTGCTGGGACCCACCAGACGGGCCATCGTATTGCACGAAAAAAACGTTCACCCCGCTGTCAGCTCGGACCCACCGGAAGTGCCTCCTTATTACGCACAAAAAAATGAATACTCCCCCTGCTGGTTGGGGCCCACCTTGGTGGGAGGCTGACTTGTGGGCCTACTAAGTTGACAGGGACGGAGTGCTTTGTCAACTTAGTCAATATGAACGATTCTAGCTCCAGTGACCGTACGATGTCCATCCAACGGCCGTAGTGCTTCTTCAACCTCTGGTCTTGTTGCTCCAGCCGCCCAAAGCAGCGCCGGTCGTGCCGCATGCGGTGACGGCAGCCTCACACCACAGCGAACCAGTGAACCCTCGTACTCCTCTACGCATGGGCATCCACTACCGCGTCTTCCCCGGCTCCACGTCGTCTCCTTCCTAGGCCTCGCCGTCGTCCACCGCCCTGGTGCTCTCGGCGCGACGTGGTCAACGTGGTCAAGGAACGGCTTCCATCGGACATGGACTGTACGTGGAGAGGCTGACTGCTGGGTCCACGGCCACAGAAAGGAAGTGCCTCCTTATTACGCGCAAATAATTATTCCTCCACCTGACAGCGGGGACCCACCGGATGGGCCACCGTAGTTCACGAGAAAAACGTTTCCCCCTGACTGCTGGGACCCACCAGCTACATCTTCGCACGCAAGGAAGTGCGTCCGGGCAAAACAAAAAAAACGATTCGCCCCCCTAACTGCTGGGACCCACCAGCTACATCCTCGCAGGCAAGGAAGTGGCTGACAGTCGGGACCCACCTGGTCGAAGCGTACGTAGCATTGTCATTCTGGTCGCGAACGTGTACGTACGTAGATGTAGAGGCGCGCACGTGTCGTAGTAGAGGCGCGCACGTGTCGTAGTAGAGGCGCGCACGTAGCATGTACACGTACGTACAGCGGCCAGGGTGCAAGAAAGTAAATACGGCCATGTACGTACATACGGGCGGGGTCTCGAACGCCTACTCGCGCGTACGTACGGCCAGGGCTCGTGTACATGGCTGGGTCGGAACGGAGAAACATCATCGTCGCCGTGTTCATGGGGAGGCAACGGAATGCATCGTGTTCATCGGGAGGCAACGAAACGCGTGGGAGCCAACCGGCTTGGACGGAACAGCCGATGGAAACGAGGCCTGGCGTACCGTAGAACGGAGGAAACGGCCTTGTGTTCGACCGGCCACGTTCGAAACGGGATCATGTTCATCAGGAGGGGTCTGGCGTACCGCAAAACGGAGGAAACGGACCTCCTACGGTCGAAACGGGGGTCCTATTGATCGGGAGGGGTGTGGCGTACCGCAAAACGGAGGAAATGGACTTGTGTTGGAGCGCTACCGTCGAAACGGGGGTCCTGTTCATCGGGAGGGGTGTGGCGTACCGCAAAACGGGACTCCACGGGATACTGTCCATCTCCACCGTCGACCCCCTCCAGCCTCCATGGGCTACTGTTCATCCACCGTCGACCTCCTCCAGCCTCCACCTGCGACTGTTCATCCACGGGCTCCTGTTCATCCAGCCTCCACCGCACGCTACTCCACCGGCTACTGTTCAACCAGCCCTCTCCACGGGCTCCTATTCAACCACCCCTCCATGGGCTACTGATCATCCAGCCCTCCACCATCTACTATTCATCCTGCCCTCCACGGGGTGGTCCTGTTTATCCTGCCCTCCACGGGGTCCTGTTCATCCAGCCCCAACCGCCTCGATCGATCGGGGTACTGTTCATGCAGAGGCAACACCACGGGGTCCTGTTCATCCACCCCCACTGGGAACTGTTCATCCAAACCCCCCAGCAACGCTCACTATTCATCCAGAGGCAACATCGATCGGCTTCAGTTAGCAGCAGTAGCGAAGGAATCGCTTGATCGGGTTCAGTTAACAGCCATCGATCGATCGCTCGGGTTCAGTAACGCGTAGCCTGCAGTGCAATTGCTCGGTTCAGTTAGAGCCCAACGCCTCGCTCGGTTTTAGTTAGAGCCCAACGCCTCGCACACACGCACCTACATACAAGAGAAACGCGCATCGCTCAGCCCCCGACCACCCACCGTAACCGGGGACTCCCCGATATTTTCCGCGCCCTCGCTTCTACCACGGTTTTTTCCGTCATGGATGGCCCAAAGAATGTCATGCAGCTGCGTCTCCGGCCCGCCCAGGACGAAAAGCCCATTTTCTGTCATGATTTTTTGTCATAGAAGTAGGACCCCACCACATCTATGATGATACTGGGTTTTGTCACAATATCGTCATAGAAGTGTAATAAGTATGACAAAAAAAATTTGTTCGGCCCAAAATGTGACGGATGTGTCTTTTTTTTTGTAGTGCATTATTCTCTGATTTAAATGAATAATCGTCTCGCATCAAACAAGATCCAGATATAATGTTGATGCTCAACGCTTGCACCAAATAACAATTATTTAGGTCTAAAACTAATCCCGAAGGTACATGTAGAGGTAGCGTGCCGACAGCGGTCACATCAACCTTGGAACCATTTCCCACGCGCATCGTCACCTCGTCCTTAGCCAATCTTCATTTAATCCGTAGCCCTGTTTCGAGTTGCAAATATGAGCAACAGAACCAGTATCAAATACCCAGGCGCTACTACGAGCATTAGTAAGGTACACATCAATAACATGTATCAAATATACCTTTCACTTTGCCATCCTTCTTATCCGCCAAATACTTGGGGCAGTTCCGCTTCCAGTGACCAGTCCCTTTGCAGTAGAAGCACTCATTTCAAGCTTAGGTCCAGACTTGGGTTTCTTCTCCTGAGCAGCAACTTTCTTGCCATTCTTCTTGAAGTTCCCCTTCTTCCCTTTGCCCTTTTTCTTGAAACTAGTGGTCTTGTTGACCACCAACACTTGATGCTCCTTTTTGATTTCTACCTCTGCAGCCTTTAGCATTGCGAAGAGCTCGGGAATTGTCTTGTTCATGCCTTGCATATTATAGTTCATCACAAAGCCTTCATAGCTTGGTGGCAGTGACTGAAGAACTCTGTCAATGACACTATCATCAGGAAGATTAACTCCCAGCTGAGTCAAGTGGTTATGGTACCTAGACATTCTGAGTATGTGTTCACTGATAGAACTATTCTCCTCCATTTTGTAGCTATAGAACTTGTTGGAGACTTCATATCTCTCAACTCGGGCATTTGCTTGAAATATTAACATCAACTCTTGGAACATCTCATTTGCTCCATGACGTTCAAAACGTCTTTGAAGTCCCGATTCTAAGCCGTAAAGCATGGCACACTGCACTATCGAGTAGTCATAAACACGCGTCTGCCAGGCATTCACAATGTCTGCAGTTGCTGGCGTGGGTGGTACACCTAACGGTGCTTCCAGGACATAATTCTTCTGTGCAGCAATGAGGATAATCCTCAAGTTATGGACCCAGTCCGTGTAGTTGCAGCCATCATCTTTCAACTTAGCTTTCTCTAGGAACGCATTAAAATTCAAAGGAACGGTAGCACGGGCCATTGATCTACAATAACATAGACATGCAAAATAACTATCAGGACTAAGTTCATGAGAAATTAAAGTTCAATTAATCATATTACTTAAGAACTCTCACTTAGATTGACATCCCTCTAGTCATCTAAATGATCACGTGATCCAAATCAACTAAACCATGTCCGATCATCAGGTGAGATGGAGTAGCTTTCAATGGTGAACATCGCTATGTTGATCATATCTACTATATGATTCACATTCGACCTTTCGGTCACAGTGTTCCAAGGCCATATCTGCATATGCTAGGGTCATCAAGTTTAACCCGAGTATTCTGCGTGTGCAAAACTGGCTTGCACCCGTTGAATGCGAACGTAGAGCTTATCACACCCAGTCATCACGTGGTGTCTCGGCACGACGAACTGTAGCAACGGTGCATACTCAGGGAGAACACTTATACCTTGAAATTTAGTAAGGGATCATCTTATAATGGTACCGCCGTACTAAGGAAAATAAGACGCATAAAAGATAAACATCACATGCAATCAAAATATGTGACATGATATGGCCATCATCATCTTGTGCTCATGATCTCCATCACCGAAGCATCGTCATGATCTCCATCGTCACCGGCGCGACACCTTGATCTCCATCGTAGCATCGTTGTCACCTCGCCAACTATTGCTTCTACGACTATCGCTACCGCTTAGTGATAAAGTAAAACAATTACATGGCGATTGCATTGCATACAACAAAGAGACAACCATATGGCTCCTGCCAGTTGCCGATAACTCTGTTACAAAACATGATCATCTCATACAACAATTTATATCACATCATGTCTTGACCATATCACATCACAGCAAGCCCTGCAATAACAAGTTAGACGTCCTCTACTTTGTTGTTGCAAGTTTTACGTGGCTGCTACGGGCTTCTAGCAAGAACCGTTCTTACCTACGTATCAAAACCACAACGATTTTTCGTCAAGTGTGCTGTTTTAACCTTCAACAAGGACCGGCCATAGTCAAACTCGATTCAACTAAAGTTGGAGAAACAGACACCCGCCAGCCACCTATGTGCAAAAGCACGTCGGTAGAACCAGTCTCATGAATGCGGTCATGTAATGTCGGTCCGGGCCGCTTCATCCAACAATACCGCCGAATCAAAGAAAGACGTTGGTGGTAAGCAGTATGACTATTATCGCCCACAACTCTTGGTGTTCTACTCGTGCATACAACATCCATGCATAGACCTGGCTCGGATGCCACTGTTGGGGAACGCAGTAATTTCAAATTTTTCCTACGATCACGCAAGATCTATCTAGGAGATGCATAGCAATGAGAGGGGAGAGTGTGTCCACGTACCCTCGTAGACCGAAAGCGGAAGCGTTTAGTAACACGGTTGATGTAGTCGAACTTCTTCGCGATCCCACCGATCCCAGTACCGAACGTACGGCACCTCCGTGTGTCGGTGTACAAAAGTAGGGTCTCTCCTTTTGACCCCTTTGCTTGTGCACGGGTAGTCAGAGCCACGTGCCACGGCCACACTTAGCAGGGCAGAGGAGGGAAGCCGGAGAGAAGCCAAAGCACAAGACAACCAAGGCGACACCAAGACTAGAAACACAGGAGGGCAAGAGGGCGAGGTAGACTCCCTCGGCAAGATCCTTGCCGAGGCAGCCTCCACACCCTGGCAAGAGCCTTGCCGGGGCAGCCTGCCCGACGCCAGCGGAGTGAGCCACCCTCGATCCCACGAGTTCCAAACGCCGTCAACAACTACATTGGAACCAGGGCTCGGGAGGCACCTCCGTGGTGGCATGCAGATCTTTGTCAAGACCATAAACACATGAGATCAGATAAAGACCAGAAGACGACGACCCTCGGTGAGATCCTAGCCGAGGAAATCCACAAGACCCCCGGCAAGGTCCTTGCCGGGGACGACCACGACGCCACGGCAAGACCCTTGCCGGGGCCCCAGCAAGACTCTTGCCGAGGACACCAGCGGGGCCGCAGCCGGGCCCGCGTCTGCCAAGATACCACCGTCGTTCCCATGCAGCTGCTAGCTCACCCAGCCGGGCAGGCACCTGCGTGGCGACGGGCGGCCTCTACACCGACCCAGCAAGCACCTGTGTGGCGGCATGTAGGTCTTCATGAAGACCCTACGACCGCGCCACCTCAGCTACCTACCTGCCTACATGGCACCGCACGCATCGCTGGCCCGGGCGCGTGTTCAAGCAAGGCGGGGCGGCGACGGATGGGACGGGCCTCGTTCCCGTCCCCGATAAAGCAACGGGATACCTAAGAGATGCATTAAATGTGTTTTGTCCCGTAGTGCCGGGCGATAAGCTCGTGCACTGTACACCTTTCCACCTCCTGTGTGCCACTGTGGCAGCCCCTTTCGACTATAAAAGGAGGCCCGAGGCGACCAGGAGAAGGATTCGGCTCTTTGGAACTACGCAGCCACCGTAGCTAGTCCGAGAGCTCAAGAACACTCTGAAATACACACGAAAGCAGGACTAGGGTATTACGCATCCTCGCGGCCCGAACCTGGGTAAACAATCTTTGTGTTGGCTCCTAAACCTACTCTTCTCACAACCCCACGCCCGCCAACCGTAGAACGGATTCCAGTGATCCCATAGGTGTCGTTTCCCCGACATCTTTGGCGCGCTAGGTAGGGGGCGCAGTTGTGAGAATCTGGTCTAGCAGTTAGCCTAGCAGTTCTTCATCGCCATCGCTCCCAAGAAGAAGACGATCAAGGCGCCTGTGCCAGTCCGGGCGAGCAGCGGGTCGGTCGCGGACAGAACCCGAGCCGCGGCCCGCGAGCACCAACATCGCTCTGGCAGTCAGAGCCTAGCGAGCGGCGTCGTTCGTGCGCCAGACGACGGGCTGCACACCGCCAAATCCAAAGATGGGGCTGGGCCCCCCGCAGGCGGCGCGGGGCCCTCCAGGGGTGTCGCTGTGCCCCCTACGGGCGGCATAGCAACCTCCAAGACGCCTACGCCGGCGCCCACAGCGTGCTCTTCCCAGGGTGCGCGCGACGAGCAGCGCCACCACGCTGGAGACCCCGGGCGCCGCCGTGGGAAGAGTCATGTGCATCATTTGCGGGACGAAGGAGGCCAGCATGCCCGCCAAAGTGCTGGAAAAAATGGCACGCAGCCGCTGGACCGTGATAGAGCTCCTTCTAACATGGTTAGAAGTCGAAGCGTGCCACGGTCCACGCACCTCTCGCCGCCACCCACGCCAGCAGAAGCTTTGGCACGCGCGCAGCTACTCCTCGACTTCCCTCCTGCTGCGGAAAAGCTCGATGAGTGGAGGGCGACCATCCGGAGCCTTGTTGGTGTCGCCAACCAAGACGAGCCACGGCCAGCGGCGCCCTCAGGCCGGCGCTCCGTCGAACCACCGCATGCCAGTGGTGGAGGGGCCGGAGGTGCTGCGGCCACGGTGCACTCTCCTCCTCCACGCCAGCCACCGCGGGTGTCGATCCGCCGTGATGACGCTTATGATAACATTTCCATAGCGTGGTCCGGCCCACGGACCCACCGCGACCAGTGCCAATTTCTTCGGGAGCGAGCCCATGAAGACGCTCGAACCACCATCGAGAGCCGGCGCGATACACGCCACCAGTCAGATAGGCAGGCGGGGCCCTCAATGGACCACCCAGCACCGGGAGGCTCCGGCGGCCTACCTTACGTGGTGGGTTGCCCGGCCTTTACCCGTGAGCTATGGAAGTTCCAGTGGCCGTCCCACCGTACGTTCAAGCCCGACATCGGCGAGAAGTACAATGGCAAGACCCGCCCGTCGGAGTTCCTCATCATCTACACCATCGTGATGCAAGCCGCTGGAGCTCGCGACGACAAGGTGCTTGCCAATTACTTCCCGTTGGCCCTGAAACCCAATGTCATGTCTTGGTTGATGCACTTGCTGGCGGATTCCATTTCTTCTTGGTCGGATCTGTGTCATGAGTTTGTTGGTGCCTTCACCGGCGGCCACCAAGCTCATGGCCAGGCGAGTGATTTGCATATCATTCCCAAGAAGGAAGGTGAAAACCTGCGCAATTACATACAGAGGTTCAGCCGACTGCAATACAACATCCCAGATGTTCATCCCGCCGCCGTGATCAGTGCATTCCATCAGAATGTGCGCAACCACAAGATGCGCGAAGATCTGGCGATGAACAAGGTCAAGGACGTGGCCGAACTTTGTGTTCTGGCCGATAGATGCGCCCGAGCTGAAGCGGGAAGGAAGTACTGCGGCGAGGACGCCGACGCGGAAACCGACTCAACAGACGAAGATACCGCTGCCCCGACAAAGAAGGGTCAGCGCCACAACAGGAAACGCAAGGACAAGACCGTGCTTGCCGTCGAGGGATCCGAGGACACCGGTGCTGCCAAGAAGGCCAAGACAGACGACCCCGGCAAGGAAATTGCCGGGTGCGCCGCTTGCCGGGCCTTGGCGGCTGCCGACAAGCCAGGAGGCTCCGACAAGCAATACTGCAAGATCCACCGCACCAAGGGCCACGACCTCCAGAACTGCCGCCAAGTCGAGCCGCTTGCTGAGAAGCAAAAACCTAAGTATGAGAGGCGGGACAAGGAGAAGGGCCAGGATGGTGCCGGGGGATCCGGCAAGAAGCGAGCGGCCAAGGAGGTCACCGCAGCAAGGATAACCAGCAAGAGAGGCCCGCTCGGGGCCGCGACAAGAAGCAGGAAGACGATGATCATGACGAAGACGACGAGTCCGGCGAGCATGAGTTCCAGAAGGCTACAGAGGCCATGTGCGTCGATGGTGGAGCCTCACTGCATACCTCTCACCGCCAGCTCAAGCAGTGGGTGCGTGAGATCACAGCAGCAGAGCCATTATTCGACGCTCAGAAACCACTGAAGTGGTCCAGCATGCCTATCATCTTCGACACCGAGGACCACCCTGATCGCACAACTGCGGTCGAGTGTTTGTCGTTGTTGGTTTCACCAACAATACGCAACCTCAAGGTGAACAAGATGCTAGTCGACGGCAGGGCCGGTCTGAACTTGATCTCACCCGTTGTGATCAAGAGGCTGCAAATTCCTGATGGAGACCTCGAGGAGACGGGCACGTTTCAAGGGGTCAATCCGGGAAGGAGTCGGCTGAAGGGTAAGGTCACGCTGCCTGTGACATTTGGAGGCGAGTTGAACTACAGGACGGAGAGGATTGTCTTCGACGTAGCCGAGATCCCCTTGCCCTACAACAGGATCCTCGGCCACCCGGCACTAGCCAAGTTCATGGCGGCATCACATTACGCCTACAACACGCTGAAGATGCCTGGGCCGATGACCATCATCACCGTCCCCTCCGTCAAGAGGGACACGCTGATCTGCGCCGACCAACTGTACCTGGAAGCAGTTGCCGCCAAGGCCCTTGCTCCTGCCGCTGAAGCCCCGGGAGGGAAGAAGACCGGCAATACCTCTCGCACCCACTCCGGAAAGCGCACCTCTTCGGAGTGTTGTGCTACTGTCGAGGACGTGCCAGAGAGCTCCACCGGCAAGAGCAAGAAATCCAGAGCTGCACCGCCAAAGACCAAGAAGGTGTCCATCAAGGAGGATGGCACGGGAGGGGCTTTCACCATAAGCTCCACCCTCGACAGCAAATAGGAAAGCGTGATCGTCACTTTCCTGCGGGCGAATGTCAATGTGTTTTCATGGCAAGCATCCGACATCCCCGGCGTTCCCAGGGAAGTGATTGAGCACCATCTTGTTGTCTGTCCCCATGCGCGACCCGTCCAGCAGAAGGTCAGGAAGCAGGCTTTGGAACGGCAGGAGTTCATCACAGAGGAGATCAGGAAGTTGGAAGTGGCAGGCTTGGTGAGAGGAGTGCTCCATCCGACGTGGTTGGCCAATCTGGTGGTGGTGCGCAAGGCAAACGGGAAGTGGAGACTGTGTATTGACTACATAGATATTAATAAGGCTTGTCTAAGGACCCCTTCCCTCTGCCACGCATCGACCAGATTGTTGACTCCACGGCCGGGTGTGACCTGTTGTCATTCCTTGATGCCTACTCGGGCTACGACCAGAACTTCATGACAAGAGAAGACGAAGAGAAGACAGCATTCATCACCCCATGTGGTACGTATTGCTTTTTACGGATGCCTTTCGGGTTGAAGAGTGTTGGCTCAACGTTTGCAAGGGCAGTCCAAATTGGTTTTGAGCCCCAGCTACATAGAAATATGGAAGCTTGCATGGATGACATAGTGGTCAAAACCAAGGACAAGGCAACACTTGTACAAGACTTGGAAGAGATGTTCGCAAACCTGCGCAAGATCAACCTCAAGTTGAACCCTAAGAAGTGTGTCTTCGGTGTTCCGTTCGGCAAGCTTCTCGGGTTCTTTGTGTCACAGCGTGAGATTGAGGCAAACCCGGACAAGATCAAGTCTATTGAGCAAATTGAGGCGCCCAAGCGGATCAAAGATGTGCGTCGACTCACTGGCTGCGTTGCCACCATGAGCAGATTCATCTCCAAGTCTGCCGAGCACGCCCTTCCCTTTTTCAAGATTTTGAAAAAGGCGGGCCCAATGGAGTGGACCCCGGAGGCCGAAGCAGCACTGCAGGATCTGAAGAAATACCTCTCTTCTACACCAGTACTGGTGGCGCCTAAACCGCAAGAGCCGTTGCTGCTGTATCTGGCGGCGACGAATCAAGTGGTTAGCGTCGCGCTGGTGGCGCAGAGGGAGGTCGACGAAGAGGCAATGGCAACGGCAGGACCGGCAAATGGCAAGTCAGAGATTCCCCCGGCAGGGCCTGGTGCCGGCAAGGCAAGGCCCCCGGCGGAGTCTGACGCCATCGGGACAGGGCCCACGCAGCCAAATGAAGTGGTACAGAAGAAGAAGAAGATGATGCAGCACCCGGTTTACTTTGTCAGCTCCCTCTTGCAGGGGGCTAGGTCAAGGTACTCCGGTGTGCAGAAATTGCTCTTCGGCCTCCTTATGGCTCTAGGAAGCTACATCACTACTTCCAAGCCCACGAGATCACTGTCGTCACCCGCCTCCCGTTGCAACGGATACTGCACAACCCAGACGCAACCGAAAGGATTGTGGAGTGGGCCTTGGAGTTAGCAAGCTTTGGGTTGAAGTTTGAAAGTACTTCGACAATCCAGAGCAGAGTCTTGGCGGAGTTCATTGCAGAATGGACCTCAACACCTAACGAGAAAATCCAGGAGACCACTCTCCCCGGCAAGGAAGCAAGTCACAACTGGATCATGTACTTTGATGGGGCTTTCTCACTGCAAGGCGCCGGTGCTGGTGTGCTGCTCGTCGCACCCACCGGAGAGCACCTCAAGTATGTAATCCATATGCACCTTCCCAGGGAGGTGTCCACCAACAACACTGCTGAGTACGAGGGGTTGCTTGCCGGTCTCAGGATCGCGGCAGACCTCGGGGTTAAGAAGCTCATCTTTAGGGGTGATTCGCAGCTTGTCGTCAGACAAGTCAACAAAGATTATCAGAGCCCGCTGATGGAGGCCAACGTAGATGAGGTGAGGAAGCTGGAGGAGCGCTTTGACGGTATACAAGCGGAGCACGTTCCCCGAGCGAAGAACGACATCGCCAATTAACTGTCAAAGCGCGCTGCATTCAAGCTACCTATGGAACAGGTACTTTTTTGCTTCGGTTAACTCAACCATCCGTCAAACCGTCAACGGAGCAGAACAAATAGAGGAAATCAGGCCCGAGCAAGTACTTTCCCGCTGAGCCCCGAGGGCCGCCGGCAAGGGTGTTGCCATGGATTCTGAGCCTGTCGAGGAGCGACTGACTCCGGCAGGCCGTCAAGGCCCGGGCCGTAGAGGCAGCCGCTCCCATGGCAGAAGAAATGCCTTTGGTCCTTGCCGTCGAGCCCCAGGCTCCGGCATGGGCACAGCATACCGTCCGATTCCTCCAAACAGGGGAGCTTCCTGAGGAGCAGGAAGAAGTGGAGAAAGTAGCCCGTCGGTCTGCTATGTATCAGTTTGTCGATGATGTTTTGTACAGGAAGAGACCGAACGGTGTGAAATTGAAGTGCATTCCCCGGGAGGAAGGACTGGAGCTATTGACGGAGATACACGGAGGCATATGTGGCTCCCACATAGGGTCGAGGGCCCTTGCCAGCAAGGCGTTCCGGCAGGGTTTCTTCTGGCCCACTGCCCTCCAGGATGCAACGGCACTAGTAACCAAGTGTGAAGCGTGTCAGTTCCATTAAAAGAAGCTTCATCAACCAGCTCAAGCCCTTCAAACAATTCCTCTCTCCTGGCCATTCTCGGTCTGGGGGCTCGACATCCTGGGCCCTTTCGCCCGCGCTGTCGGGGCTTTGAGTCCTTGTACGTTGCGATTGACAAGTTCACAAAGTGACTGGAGGTGGAAGCAGTGAGGAAGGTGACAGCACAGTCAGCCATCAAGTTCTTCAAGGGGCTAGTTTGCCGTTTTGGTGTGCCAAACAGAGTCATCACCGACGACGACACGCAGTTCACAAGCCACACCTTCATGCAATACATCCAAGACCTCGGCAGCAAGGTCTCTTTTGCTTCCGTGGCACACCCATGGAGCAACGACCAGGCGGAGAGGGCAAATGCTGAAGTGTTGTGAGGCCTGAGGACAAAGACTTTTGACAGGCTGCACAAGAGCGGAAGGCGCTGGATTGATGAGTTGCCGGCGGTTCTTTGGTCGATCAGGACGACGCCAAATCGAGCCACCGGCCAGACACCCTTTGCCCTGGTATACGGGGCAGAAGCAGTTCTCGCCACGGAACTCATATACGGGTCACCTCGAGTGCTCTCTTACGACGAGCTTGAGCAAGAGCAACTGCGGCAAGATGACGCAACGCTCCTTAAGGAAGATCGTCTTCGGGTGGCTGTGAGAGCAGCACACTACCAGTAAGCCTTGCACCGCTACCATAGCCGCAGGGTTCATGCCTGAAGCTTTGAGGAAGGCGACCTTGTTCTTCGGCGCGTTCAATCGGCCAAGAATTCCAACAAGTTGACGCCAAAGTGGGAAGGCCCTTATCGGGTAATACGAGTCACCAGGCCCGGCGCAGTCCGCCTGGAGACCGAAGATGCTATTCCAGTGAGCAACTCCTGGAACATTGAACATCTTCGCAAGTTTTACCCATAACGCGCGGTTGCTGGGCCTCCCGGCAAGCCACCTTTTGTACAAGCTTTGCCGGCAAGGCATGTAACCCTCTGTACAAAGCCAGGCGCAGATCCTAAGCATAAATAAATGAAGCGCTGGCGCCCTAAGTTATAGCATGCATGCTAGGTTAAGTCTCTCCTCGGTTAGGGTTGATAGTGCTTAGCGGCGACTAACCCCTAGCTTAGAGGTCGAGTGTGCATCTTTCTGTCCTCTTTGGTTCGTAGGGCACGTGGACACTTCTGCTGAGCCACTTGGAAGAAAGAGAACGGTCCGGCGCTTCGGCCCCGGCAAGCCAAGACTGCCGGGAGCTGCAGACACAAGGATCCAACCACGACAAGCCAAGGTTGCCGAGGGCTGCGGATTCAGATAAGTCTTTCATCCCCTGTTATGCATTTCCGTATGGAACTGGGACATGTGAAACCTCGTTCAAATTCTTAAACCACCGTGCTCCCCTTTTCCGGTACCCAAGAGCTATCCCCTGGGTCGGAACTTGGTCGTAGTCGTAGTGGCAAGAAAATAAACGAGGGGCCCAACTCTACTTCGCCCCTGCCTCCGCCAAGAGCAAGAGAATGGTCGACTGAAGTGGGGGGACGGCAAGGCCTGTGCCGGGCGACAATGTTTATCTTAAAAATAACAAGGATTCGTTCCTTGGCATGGGCCTCGCTCACGCACAAAGAACCCGGCAAGCACCCTTTTTCATCAAAAACGTCCCATACAGGTACAGTTCATACGGGATTAAAAACATGAACAAGGGGATTACAAGTTTAAAATTAACAAGTGCCCGCAGGCTTACAAACTAAAAAGAGATAAGGTGCCCGTAATCCCTTTCTTGTCCCTCTCCTCAGAAGGTGGAACAAGACAGCAGGAGGGCAAAAAGAGCACCTAGGCAAGGTACGAGGAACGGAAGGCACCAAGAGAACATCTTGGTGTCGGGAAAGGAGCTGGAAGACGAGGCAACGGGCCGGCAATACACGATGAAAGCGTCGGTGCCCGCGTACTCCGACCTGACGGCCGCCACCCGCCTTCTTCGCCTTCTCCGACCCTCCTACGCCAGCCGCCCAGGGAGACGACGGGGAGCGCCCTGATGGAGAGCTTGGCGACGAAGGCCCTCGGCAGGGCGGGTGGCCGAGGGAGGGACGGCATGGTCAGTCGGAGTTGGGGTCGGCATCCCGCCGCTCGACTCCCTCGTCGTCGTTGTCGCTGTCCTCCTCGTCACTCCCATTCGAGGAGGAATCTTCATCATCGGAGGAGCTCTCCACGCAGCACTTTAGGCGAGTTCCAAGATCTCCAAAGACCTTGACGGAGAGCAGGCCGCCCTCCATTAACTTGAAATAGAGGACGAACCCCGCCGTCAGGCTATGGACGCGAGCAAACGTCTTCCATCCGCAGCGGAGGTACATGACATGAGGAGCGGGGAAGTCGACGTCGACCCACGTGCCGCCATTCCCGCGGCCCCTCATGTGCAGCCTGAGGGTCTGGGGTGGATCGAGCTCCATCTCCCGAGCAAATGGGGTGGGGAGGCAAAGACGACACCGCAGTGGCCGGTGCAGCCTGATGAAGAACTCACGGGGCTGGTCCCCGACGTGGCCCTCCATCGCGAGGGGCATCGATGACGGAGGCACGGCCATTGTGCCGCCTCGTCCCCCTCTTCCCTGAGCACCACGGCGACCTCGGCCTCGCCCCCTCCCCCTTCCTCTCGTAGCCGGCTCTGCCGCCGTGGGCTCTTGGGAAGGGGGAACACGCTGTCGAGCGGCGACCCTCGGCGCCACCGTCGAAGGCCCAGCATCCCCTCTCGCCATGGCGGGTGGAAGAAGATGGATGCTGAGAGAATGTGGGATGACATCACCCTCCCCCTCCTTATGAAGGGGCGGGGTCGAGGCTCGGCCGCCCCACTCAGCTAATCCAGCCATCGGAGGTGCAGGGAATCAGGACCGACCCACTGCCCCAATCAGCGACGGCCCGGTTTCCCGCCTCCACTGCCGGCCACCTGCATGGGGGACACGTGGCGAGCGAGCAGGATCGAGAGGACGGGTGAGGCGACCGTTCCCGCCCCGTGATCGTGGGGCGTGGGCGCCTTGAAGACCGTGACCTGAGTCTGCTCAGTAAATGAGCCGCGCCTCCCTCTTTTTATGGGGAAGGCGCGAGCCACCTCTTTACCATGATGTGACACATGCATGCGGGAACCGCCCCACGCATGACCCCCACGTCACACACGACCCTCCACGTCGCGCGTTCAACGTGGGTCGTGGGGAAGAGCAGCGGACGAAACTGTTACCACGGTGAAAATCCGCCCCACCTGCCCGCACACTGTTCTGGGCCTGGCCCAACAACACGTCGCGCTTATGTGTGGCCCAGACCCGGGGGCTCCTGTCGGTGTACAAAAGTAGGGGCTCTCCTTTTGACCCCTTTACTTGTGCACGGGTAGTCAGAGCCACGTGCCATGGCCACACTTAGCAGGGCAGAGGAGGGAAGCCGGAGAGAAGCCAAAGCACAACACAACCAAGGCGACACCAAGACCAGAAACACAGGAGGGCAAGAGGGTGAGGTAGACTCCCTCGGCAAGATCCTTGCCGGGGCAGCCTGCCCGACGCCAGCGGAGCGAGCCACCCTCGAGCCCACGAGTTCCAAACGCCGTCAACAACTACATTGGAACCAGGGCTCGGGAGGCACCTCCGTGGTGGCATGCAGATCTTTGTCAAGACCATAAACACACGAGATCAAATAAAGACCAGAAGACGACGACCCTCGGCGGGATCCTAGCCGAGGAAATCCACAAGACCCCCGGCAAGGTCCTCGCCGGGGACGACCATGACGCCACGGCAAGACCCTTGCCGGGGCCCCGGAAAGACTCTTGCCGAGGACACCAGCGGGGCCGCAGCCGGGCCCGCGTCTGCCAAGATACCACCGTCATTCCCATGCAACTGCTAGCTCACCCAGCCGGGCAAGCACCTGCGTGGCGACGGGCAGCCTCTACACCGACCCAGCAAACACCTGTGTGGCGGCATGCAGGTCTTCATGAAGACCCTACCACCGCGCCACCTTAGCTACCTGCCTGCCTACATGGCACCGCATGCATCGCTAGCCCGGGCACGTGTCGAAGCTAGGCGGGGCGGCGACGGACGAGACGGGCCTCGTTCCCATCCCCGAGAAAGCAAGGGGACACCTAAGCGATGCATTAAATGCGTTTTGTCCCGTAGTGGCGGGCGATAAGCTCGCGCACTATACACCTTTCCACCTCCTGTGTGCCACTGTGGCAGCCCCTTTCGACTATAAAAGGAGGCCCGAGGCGACCAGGAGAAGGATTCGGCTCTTTGGAACTACACAGCCACCGTAGCTAGTTCGAGAGCTCAAGAACACTCTGAAATACACACGAAAGAAGGACTAGGGTATTACGCATCCTCGCGGCCCGAACCTGGGTAAACGATCTTTGTGCTAGCTCCTAAACCTGCTTTTCTCACAACCCCGCGCCCGCCAACCATAGAAGGGATTCAAGTGATCCCATAGGTGTTGTTTCCCCGACACCGTGTTCAGCACACGTTCAGCTCGATGACGTCCCTCGTGCTCTTGATCCAGTCGAGGACGAGGGTGAGTTTCGTCAGCACGATGGCGTGGCGATGGTGATGATGATGTTACCGACGCAGGACATCGCCTAAGCACTACGATCATATGATCGAGGTGTGTAACTATGGAGGGGGGCACCGCACACGGTTAAGAGAAACTTGTGTGTTCTAGGGTGCCCCCTGCCTCCGTATATAAAGGAGGGAGGGGGAGGCCGGCCGGCCCTAGGGGCTGCGCCCAAGGAGAGGGAGTCCTACTAGGACTCCAAGTAGGATTCCACTTGGTGGAAGGGGGAAGGAAGGGAGAGGGAGAGGGAAAGGGAAAGGGGGACCGCGCCCCCTCCCCTAGTCCTATTCGGACTCCCCATGGGGGGGTGCACGCCTCCCCCATGTGGATTGTCCTCTCTCTCCCCTATGGCCCATGATGGCCCATTGCTTCCCCGGGGGGTTCCGGTAACCCCTCCGGCACTCCATTTTTACCCGAAACTATCCGGAACACTTCCAGTGTCCGAATAACATGGTCCAATATATCAATCTTTATGTCTCAACCATTTCGAGACTCCTCGCCATGTCTGTGATTTCATCCGGGACTCCGAACAAACTTTGGTCATCAAAACACATAACTCATAATACAAATCATCATCGAACGTTCAATGTGCGGACCCTACGGGTTCGAGAACTATGTAGACATGACCGAGACACATCTACGGTCAATAACCAATAGCGGAACCTGGATGCTCATATTGGCTCCTACATATTCTACGAAGATCTTTATCAGTCAAACCGCATAACAACATACGTTGTTCCCTTTGTCATCGGTATGTTACTTGCCCGAGATTCGATCCTTGGTATCATCATACCTAGTTCAATCTCGTTACCGGAAAGTCTCTTTACTCGTTCCGTAATACTTCATCCCGCAACTAACTCATTAGTCATATTGCTTGCAAGGCTTATAGTGATGAGCATTACCGAGAGGGCCCAGAGATAGCTCTCCGAAACTCCGAGTGACAAATCCTAATCTTGATCTATGCCAACCCAACGAATACCTTTGGAGACACCTGTAGAGCATCTTTATAATCACCCATTTACGTTGTGACGTTTGATAGCACACAAAGTGTTCCTCTGGTATTCGGGAGTTGCATAATCTCATAGTCCGAGGAACATGTATAAGTCATGAAGAAAGCAGTAGCAATGCAACTGTAACGATCATAATGCTAAGCTAATAAATGAGTCTTGTCCATCACCTCATTTAGATATATTAAAACTAAGCACCCTCCCAGCCCTCTCAGGCCATCAGGGTTTTTAGCCGTCAGATCTCAGTTTCTGGTCGTTTTTAGCCGTCTGATGACTTGTCTAAACACGTAATTAATCGCGTGGGCAAGCTGGGCTACTCCGGTGGAAAAATCGGCCATCTCTGGTTGATTGCGCCAGGCGGGGCTTTTTGCAGCGGTTGGGGCAAGCATGGCCCATCGGGAAAACACAGAAGATGTGCGACATCTTCTCTTCCCCGTCATTGTTGGTCCTCCTCCCACAAGCCAATCCTGCGCATGGCCGCTAGGGTTAGCGATGATGAGTGGCTAGACGGATTGAGGCGGGACGGAGGTAGATGTGGTAGGGAGATACAGAGGAGCGGCGTCCATCCAATCCTCCTGATGCGAGGTGCATGATTGGACCGGAGGTGCCGGGTCGAGGCATGGAAGTCGACGCGCGCGGCGGGACTGACCGGAGGAGCCAGATCTGGGTCGCCGCCGTTCTCTGTGGCCGCTACCCCTCGCGGCACAGTCCTTGGAGCGCATGCACCACTGCCTCAGCTTGTCTTCCTTGCTCCACCAATTCATAACTCGTTGAAGACTCTCCGCCGCCGTTGTCTACAGTCTGACATGATCCACTGCTCGGGCCGACAGCCAGTACATGGTGAGCATGAAGGTCCTCTGTATGGTTCGTCTTGTGGTCCTAGATACCCCATTCTTCCCTGATCTATTTGTACCTCTGTTTGGTGTTTTAGGCACTAAGCTGCAGGCAAAACATGTGAGAAACGAGTCCGGGCAGCATGCCAAAGGTGAGGGCGCACATCATCTGTGCCGCAAGGCCCAATATCTTCTCTAATCCAATTCACCCAACAAACATCAAACCAACGCGTGGCATTTATAATTTATCCCCTCCCTCTATTCCTTGATGTGGGCAGAGCTTTCCAATGGGTTCGTTTTCTTGTATATAAACCATATTCACATAGCTTGGATACGAAGCTGCTTGCATATACAACAAGGAATATTATCAGGGAAGCTCTTGTGGCCAAAGCGTATGATTCTATTTTGGTGGTTCGAGCACCACCGAGTGTGATTACTTCTCAACTTCCTATGCCCATGTAATGTGACTTAAGCATCTACAAGTAATTTATTTGTTTTCATTATTATATATTCGATTACATGTCTGTTGGGCATTAGGCTTTTTGATTTCTTGTAGAACCAATTGAGACATCGATGGAAAATTTCAAGGATTATGTTAAGGCATACACCTAACTCGGTGAACATTTCTTATATTCATTCTGAATTCTCGTGTTTTATGATGGGGGTTTTATATGTAGTTCTGTGATTACATTCTGCAAACATGTATTGGTTGCCAATATCATTAGCTCTCCACACAAACAACTAACATTGGTAGTACACTTATATGAAATAACACCAACGATGCATTTTGGTTTGCCATAACAAGTGCTAGCTGCTAGCTGGTTCCAATGTATGATAATTTTATTGTAAACTCAAATATCAACATGATCATCCAACATGGTCCTCATGACATTAATTTTTTTATCACCTTTTTCTAATGCTCTAATGATTTTTTTACTAAAGGAGGAAAAGTACATATTGTACTATGGAAAGCTCACACTCCTTGAAGCACCCATTTCTACATCATCGTCTTGCATGTGTGATGCCCTGATTTGCTTATAACTGTCAGGCATTTAGGAACTAAGGAATTTCCTAATTGACATAATCTACATTTCGTGTGCAATGCAAAAATATCATGTCCCCAAAATCTCACATGTTTGCAGGTATGCCATTTCTGATCAACAATTATGCTCTCCCACTTCTCAAATGCTCTTCTCTTGTTATCTGCAATATATGATGTTACTGTTGATATTTTGTGTCATTAATTGAATTTTTACCTATGGACATATGCAGGAAGATTGTAGTGAAAAGAATTGATGCATGTCTCTTGGCCATGAAGAGAAATATTATGAGTCCTACACCGGAGGAGCCAAAGTCTCCGAGGCAACCGTGATAGAAGTTGATATGGAGGTGATGCTTGCTGTGAAGGTTAGTTTGGCTCTTTCTTTGACTTTATCTTGGAAATTGCAAAAATATTGTGGTCATTTTTTTCTTACTTCGTCCAATTTGAAAGCAACACATAAGTTATAGTCTCGCCTATATTGTTATTCTAAGATGGCTACATGTAGCCATGACCTCTTTTGGTGTCATACATATTTGCACAAACCTCCTATCGCAGTACTGAACTTTAAGGCCTCAGAGCGTATACATGACCTTTGGTTTTGGTGACTTATCTTACAGCTACAATAGACAAATTTTCACTACTACTCCCTCCGTTCCTAAATATAAGTCTTTTTAGAGATTCCAATGAGCGACTACATACGGAGCAAAATGAGTGAATCTACACTCTAAATATGTCTATATACATCCGTATGTAGTCCATAGTGGAATGTCTAAAAAGACTTATATTTAGGAACGGAGGGAGTATATGTTTCGTTGTATGATCATCCCAAGAAGAAGTAACGATTTTGAGTGCTAATCCAGAAGCTTAATATTGTTGGTATCCTTAAATTCCAAACCCATATTCTATTAAACTTCCATGTTTCATACTGCACATATTTATAGAAATTCCTATGATCCAACCTGAAAAGTAGACGGGCATGGCAATGTTGCAGTGTTTCTCTCATCTGCTATTTGGCCTACAAGGTTACTATGTTCGTCTCAAATAAGCAAGCAAGTTTATAATCTTTATTTTAGCTTATAAGATTTTTCTCATGCCAGTTTTCTGTTGATTCATACAATGGTTGATTCAGACCTCATCTGATACAAGAGGGATGATCCCAAGGAAAGTTAATAAACCAACTAACAACATAAACATTTGCGTACAACCCTTGGTATAAATGTGAATTATGATTTCTGTCAACTAACAAATGGTTCAAGATAAAGAGATCAGGTTTTGTGGTTTGAAATGTAAAAAAATATTGATTACAAATTTGCAATTGAATAATCATGTTTGGTATTACTTCTATGTGGAGATTAGTCTGATATCATTGATCAGAGGTACATACATACACGATTCTTGTTGTACAGTAGTGTACGATTGAGGGAGTCCTGGATTAGGGGGTCCTCGGACAGCCGGACTGTTGGACTATGAAGATACAAGATTGAAGACTTCGACCCGTGTCCGGATGGGACTCTCCTTGGCATGGAAGGCAAGCTTGGCAATACGGATATGTAGATCTCCTCCCTTGTAACCGACTCTGTGTAACCCTAGCCCCCTCCGGTGTCTATATAAACCAGAGGGTTTAGTCCGTAGGACAACAGCAATCATATCATAGGCTAGCTTCTAGGGTTTAGCCTCTACGATCTCGTGGTAGATCAACTCTTGTAATAATCATATCATCAAGATCAATCAAGCAGGAAGTAGGGTATTACCTCCATCGAGAGGGCCCGAACCTGGGTAAACATTGTATCCCCCGCCTCCTGTTACCATCCGCCTTAGACGCACAGTTCGGGACCCCCTACCCGAGATCCGCCGGTTTTGACACCGACATTGGTGCTTTCATTGAGAGTTCCACTGTGCCGTCACCGTAAGGCTAGATGGCTCCTTCGATCATCTGCAACGATGCGATCCAGGGTGAGGTTTTCCTCCCCGGACAGATCTTCGTATTCGGCGGCTTCGTACTGCGGGCCAACTCGCTTGGCCATCTGGAGCAGATCGAGAGCTACGCCCCTGGCCATCAGGTCAGGTTTGGAAACTTGAACTATACTGCCGACATCCGCGGAGACTTGATCTTCGACGGATTCGAGCCCATGTTAGGTGCGCCGCAGAATCACGACGAGCATGACTTAGTTCTGCCGTCAGACAGTGTTCGGGAGATCACACCTGCAACTACTCCGGCCCTCAATCTGGAACATATTGCGCCATCTGAGGACGGGTGGATGGACCCCGCCACGGAGGCCGCACACTTAGTGGCGATAGAGCCGAATACTGACTTCACCTCCTATGAGACCCGTGTTGCCGAACCGTTGGATTCGTCCCCGGCCATGGGCTCCGAGCCGCCTGCATCCGTGCCTATCGAATCCGATTGGGCACCGATCATGGAGTTTACCTCCACAGATAACTTTCAGCACTCGCCCTTTGGCGACGTGCTAAACTCGTTAAGGTGTCTCTCCCTGTCAGGAGACCCTTGGCCGAACTATGTCCGGCTAGAATGGGATGCGGACGACGAAGAAATTCGGTCCCCACCCACCACCCACTTAGTAGCCACTGTCGACGATTTAACCGACATGCTCGACTTCGGCTCCGAAGACATCGACGGTATGGACGACGATGCAGGAGACGAACAAGAACCACCGCCTACAGGGCGCTGGACTGCCACCTCATCGTATGACATATACATGGTGGACACCCCCAAAGAAGGGGATGGCGATAAGACAACGGAGGATAATCCCTCCAAGAAGCAATCCAAGCACCGACGTCAGCGGCGCCGCTCTAAGTCCCACCATAGCAAAAGCAGCGATACCGGCACAAGAGACAATAACGCTCCGGATAGTGCCGAAGAAGACGATAATCCCCTCCAGCCAGAGCTCGAGCGGGAGGATGAACAAGCTAGCCCTCTGGAACAGGCAGCAGACGGAGAATCAGAGGATGACAATTACATGCCTCTCTCCGAAAACGAGGTGAGCCTCGGCGACGAAGAATTTATCGTTCCTGAGGATCCCGTCGAGCGGGAGCGCTTCAAGCGCCAGCTTATAGCCACAGCAAACAGCCTGCAGAAAAAGCAACAACAGCTTCGAGCTGATCAAGATCTGCTAGCGGATAGATGGACTGAAGTCCTGGCGGCCGAGGAATACGAACTCGAGCGCCCAACCAAGAGTTACCCAAAGCGTAGGTGGCTACCCCAACTCGAGGAGGAAGCATTGAAACCTACATCACCAGCGTATGATGCGGCTAATCGGCCACCTCGTGGCCAAGACAGAGAGGCATATCAGGCCGAAGTCCAGCCCGCACCCCGCCGCCGCTCAAACAAAAATACCAAGGCCCGGGGCAACACGCAGGACCTGCGAGACGTATTGGAAAACAAAGCAAAACATGCAAGATCGATCTACGGATCATGGGGGCGCGCCCCAACGCGGGACGATGACCGTCATGCCGGTTATACTAAAAGCAAATCCAGCCGGGCCGAATACAGCAGACAAGACTCGTATGAACTGCGTCGTGATATAGCCCGGCACAGAGGCCCCGCACACCCCCTATGCTTCACTGATGAAGTAATGGATCACGAATTCCCAGAGGGTTTTAAACCCGTAAACATTGAATCATATGATGGTACAACAGATCCCGCGGTATGGATCGAGGATTTCCTCCTCCACATCCACATGGCTCGCGGTGATGATCTACAGGCCATCAAGTACCTCCCACTAAAACTCAAAGGACCAGCTCGGCATTGGCTGAATAGCTTGCCAGCAGACTCCATTGGCAGTTGGGAGGATTTGGAAGATGCATTCCTTGACAACTTCCAGGGCACTTATTTGTGACCACCGGATGCTGATGACTTGAGCCATATAATTCAGCAGCCAGGGGAATCGGCCAGGAAATTCTGTACCAGGTTCCTAACTAAGAAAAACCAAATTGTCGACTGTCCGGATGCAGAGGCCTTAGCAGCATTTAAGCATAACATCCGTGACGAGTGGCTCGCCCGGCACCTCGGCCAGGAGAAGCCAAAGTCTATGGCAGCCCTCACGACACTCATGACCCGCTTTTGCGCGGGCGAGGATAGCTAGCTGGCTCGCAGCAACAACACATCAAGAAGTCATGGCAATTCATATGCCAAAGATAGTAATGGCAGGCCACGTCGCAACAGACACAAGCGCCGCAACAACGGTGACAACGCCGAAGACACGACAGTCAATGCCGGATTCAGTGGCTCTAAATCCGGTCAGCGGAAGAAGCCATTCAAAAGAAGCAACCCGGGCCCGTCCAGTTTGGACCGCATACTCGATCGCTCGTGTCAAATTCACGGCACCCCCGATAAGCCAGCCAATCACACCAACAGGGAATGTTGGGTATTCAAGCAGGCCGGCAAGTTGAATACTGAAAACAAGGAAAAGGGGCTGCATAGCGACGATGAGGAGGAGTCCCGGCCACCGAACACAGGAGGACAGAAGAAATTTCCTCCCCAAGTGAAAATGGTGAACATGATATACGCAACCCACATTCCCAAGAGGGAACGGAAGCGTGCACTAAGGGACGTCTATGCGATGGAGCCAGTCGCCCCAAAGTTCAACCCATGGTCTTCTTACCTGATCACTTTCGATCGTAGGGACCACACCACTAGTATCTGTCATGGCGGTTCTGCCGCATTGGTCCTTGATCCCATCATTGACGGATTTCACCTCACCCGAGTCCTTATGGACGGTGGCAGCAGCCTGAACCTGCTTTATCAGGATACAGTGCGCAAAATGGGTATAGACCCCTTGAGGATCAAACCCACTAAAACCACCTTTAAAGGTGTCATCCCAGGTGTAGAGGCCCGTTGCACGGGCTCAATCACACTGGAAGTGGTCTTCGGATCTCCGGACAACTTCCGAAGCGAGGAGTTAATCTTCGATATCGTCCCGTTCCGCAGTGGCTATCACGCGGTGCCCGGGCGAACCGCATTTGCTAGATTCAATGCGGTGCCGCATTATGCATACCTCAAGCTCAAAATGCCAGGACCTCGTGGGGTTATAACAGTCAATGGAAACACAGAACGCTCGCTCCGCACGGAGGAGCACACTGCGGCCCTCGCAGCAGAAGCACAAAGCAGCCTTTTAAGGCAAACCGCCAATTCAGCGATAAAGCCCCCCGGACACCTTCAAGCGAGTCCGGAGTAACCTACAACAGGATCGCCTGGCACATTCAGAGCTCGCCTAGCAATTCGGCCTCCGTCCTAGTCCTAGTCAAGCGACGAAATATGTGCCGCGCGTACATAATTACGCACTAAAAATACCATGGGCATAGGCGGGGGCACGGCCAGGACACGTCCCACAATGCGGCTCAACCGCCCCAGGGGCTGTATACCTTTACCATTCTCTCTTTTTCAGGACCTTACTCTCTGGAAGCCTTTTTCGGCAGTCTGATTGCTAGACGCATTACGGGAAGGAAATACCAAGGAGGCAAGAAGCTAAGACGTACAAGGGAATCCCCAGGTGGTCTCTGATAACGATCGAAATACCTGTTTTAAATACCCATACGCAGCTTGCCCTTGGATAGGACATGTCAAATAGTCCTATTTTTTGCTTATTGCACTACGTGTATCCGTACGCTTCGACGTATTATTTAATAACAATGCATAGCGTTAGTCTATTATTGCATTACCCTTTTCCCCTTGTCTGCTTATTCACGACAAATTACACTCATACATTCTGGTACGACCAGTACGCCAGGGGCTTCAGTATACCCCATAAATACGGCATGAGAAGTCCGAACACTTTTGACAGTGCGGCACCCCGAACTTATAGCACTATATGCATCAGCTCCAAATCATGTCTTGGGTCAATAGTTGGGTTTGCCCGGCTCCCATGTTTTGGTACCTTACGTTCTGCAATATTGGCTAAGGTAGCACTGGGAGAACTACTGTGATGGTGTCCCGGTTCTTCCGGACGAGCACCTCAGTAGAGAAAGCCGAAAACTGACTGTCATGATAAGGCGAGAGCTGGTCGCTGTTCGAGAGGTCTCAAGTCCTTAAAGACTTTTTCTGCTTCGGGCGAGGAGTCGGCCTTGCCCGACTTAGGCGTATATAGCGCCCCAAATTCGGCCTTCCGAATACTAGGCGCTTCGCCAAAATTTAAAATTGTAGACTTCTATGGCTAAGTGAGAGTGATAAAGCCTTACAGTCCGATTGCCTGGTTCGTTGCCCTGAACACCTCCCTCGAAGGACCCAAAATTGGGATAAAGAGTGCTCAGAGTTATCCCGAACAACTCAGTACTAGTTACATGGGGGCAGAAGCCGACGACTGGCCAACTCTCAGATTTTATAAACGGCCGCACAGAAGGTAATATTTTAAATTCACAAGCGTTGCATAGCGCAAATGAACTCGCTTCATATTACAGGATCGCATGAGTACATTTATTCAAATATTACATCCTTAGCACATTCCTCCACCACAAGGCGAGCACCCTTCAGGACACTTTCATAATGCTTTTCGGGGTGGGGATGCGCCTTGCCCTCCGGGGGCCCCTCCTTCACCAGCTTTTCAGCGTCCAGCTTCGCCCAGTGCACCTTCGCCCGGGTAAAAGCCCTGCACGCACCCTCGATGCAGACGGACCGCTTTATGACTTCAAACCATGGGCAGGCATTCACAAGCCGCCTTACCAGACCAAAGTAGCTATCAGGCAGGGGCTCGCCAGGCCACATCCGGACTATAAGACCCTTTCATGGCCTGTTCGGCCACCTTGTGAAGCTCGACCAGTTGCTTTAGCTGGTCGCTCAAGGGCAATGGGTGTTTGGTCCCAGTATACTGAGACCAGAACAACTTCTCCGTCGAGCTCCCCTCCTCAGCCCGGTAGAACTCCGCGGCATCCGACACACTGCAGGGTAGATCTGCGAACGCTCCTAGAGAGCTCCGAACTCAGGTAAGTAAAAAAGAAAGTTTCCTTCACATGCTTGCTTTGCATAATGAATGCCTTACCCGCCGATATCTTCTTAACCGCCTCAATTTCCCGGGGGGCCTTTTGGGCTTCGACCTTGGCGTGTTGTGCGCTTTCGAGGGCCTTCGCAAGCTCGGACCCTTGCGTCTTAGAGTCACGCTCCAAGGACTCGTGTTTTTTGGCGAGAGCCTGGAGCTCTTGCTGCACCTCGCCTACTCGGGCTTCTTGCTTTTCTCGCTCAATGCGCTCCTTGGCCGCTTTGTCTTCGGCCTAAGATAGCGCCTTCTGCAGGGCCGCCACTTCGGTCGTGGCCCCTAGCACAATTCATGACGATCCTATTATTCCAAAACCAAATTTTTGTTTATAATATACAGACGGGGTATCACTTACCTTTGTTCTCTTCGAGCTGCCTCTTGGTAAGGCAGAGCTCTTCCTTGGACCGCTCAAAGTCCCGATTTAGTGCGGCGACCTCCGCAGTATGTGCGGCAGCGGCCAGCAGTGAAGCCTGCATATGCACATAGACATATTATGATTAGACTCCTGCAATTATTATTTGATCCTCTATTCGGCCTTCCTTCGTGAACGCCAAACAGAGCATCAGGGGCTACTGTCTATGCTGGAATATTTTCTTATAATTTGATTACTTACCTCAAAGCCTATTAGGAGGCTGGCACAGGCTTCAGTCAATCCGCTCTAGGCAGACTGAACCTTCTTGACTACCGCACTCATGATAGTGCGGTGCTCTTCGTCAATGGAAGCGCTGCGAAGCGCTTCCAGCAAGTTATCCGATGCCTCTGGATGGACAGAGCCCATCGGCATAGACGGCTTGCCCCCCTTAGTGAGGGGTTGCCTGACAGAATCCGGAACCACTGAAGGTTCCGGCGCCGTATTCGGCTTGGGGCTAGACTTGCTGCCCCCGGCGTTAGGGCCTAGAGGAGTCTTGCCCCTCGTGCACCCAGCGCCTGGAACGTCGCCTTGAAGCGCCTCCAGAACTGTCCCCCCTTGGTTCAGTCCCTCTTGAGACAACACCTCGGCGTCGTCCGTAGGGCGGGGGGAGGAGGCGGCCGGGAGTGAATCATTGTTCATATCCGACGGGCCCAAAGAATCATCCAACGAAGATACGTCGATGTGGGCTCGGGGTGGGCTGCATAATCATGCGCGGCGTGATAAGAAACAGTACAATAAGACGTACCAAGAATTATTATGGTATCCGGATACTCACGACTTCGCCAGGGGCTTGTCCCTGGGTAGCCACTCCTCGTCACTGAAAGCGGCCATCGTGGAGCAGTCCGGGAGGAGGGTCCTTCCCTTCTTGGATCCTTCGGCCCCCCTGATGGGGCGGCCTTCCTTTTCTTGTCCCCCCTGGTGGGAGGGAACTTCCCTCTTCTTCCTCCTTGTTTTCGTGGGAGGAGAGCGCCTCGGTGTTTTCGGACGATGGGTCCGATATAACCTTGCGCCGGAGACCCTTCCTGGTCCCCGTGGCCTTCTTCTTGGCCTTCTTTTCCGGCACCTCATAAGGCGCCGGAACCAGCATCTCCGTTAGGAGAGCATCTGCTAGATCTTCGGGCAGGGGAGCCGGACAATTGATTTGCTCCGCTATCGCTACCCAGTCATGTTAAATGGCATGGAGGCTTAGATCCCGCGTGTGATTATACTGGGGAAAAGAACATCTTATGAGATGTAAAAGACTTGCCGGATTGGCAAGGCGCTTTGCACTGAGTCCGCGGTCCTCGGTGAGGGGAGGAGGTACCTCGGCGCCCTTCAACAGCACCTTCCAGGCGTCCTTGTGCGTCGTGTCGAAAAGCTCTCGCAACGTCTGGTGCTCGGCCAGGTCGAACTCCCACAAATTGAATGCCCGTCTTTGACACGGGAGGATCCGGCGGCAAAGCATGACTTGGACCACGTTGACGAGCTTGATTTTCTTGCTCATCTTGTTTTTGATGCATGTCTGGAGTCCGGTCAGCTCTATCGAGGAACCCCAGGACAGGCCCTTCTCTTTCCAGGAGGTGAGCCGCATGGGGATTCCGGATCGAAATTCGAGGGCCGCCACCCAGCTGGTGTCGCGCGGCTCGGTGATGTAGAACCACCCGGATTGCCACCCCTTTATGGTCTCCACATAGGAGCCTTCGAGCCAGGTGACGTTGGGCATTTTTCCCACCATGGCGCCTCCGCACTCCGCTTGCTGGCTGACCACCACCTTCGGTTTAACATTGAAGGTCTTCAGCCACAGGCCGAAGTGGGGCTTGATGCGGAGGAAGGCCTCGCACACGACGATAAATGCCTAGATGTTGAGGATGAAATTGGGGTCAGATCATGAAAGTCCAGCCCGTAGTAGAACATGAGCCCGCGGACAAATGGGTGGAGTGGAAATCCCAGTCCGCGGACGAAGTGGGTAAGAAAAACCACCCTCTCATGGGGTTCTGGAGTAGGGATGATCTGCCCCGCATCTGGCAGCCGGTGTGCGATATCCGCGGCCAGATATCCGGCTCCCCGCAGCTTTGTGATGTCCTCCTCTGTAACGGAGGAGACCATCCACTTGCCTCCCGCTCCGGACATGCTTGGAGTGGTTTGAGGAGAAAAACGCGAACTTGGGTGCTAGAGCTCGAGTGCGCAAGAATGGATGAGCAAGGAGGAAGAAGGCATGGGTGAAAAGGGGGAATCCTTGTCCCTTTATAAGGGTGGAAGAAGCTATGCGCCTCCCCACCTACCTGGTAAACTCGCTTATTCCCCAAGCGCCGTAATTGATGGCGCGGTTGGGTTACCCACACCCGTATTGATGAGAATCCCGTGATAAGGGGACACGATCTCTGCTTCGACAAGACGTGCCAAGAAAACCGCCTCACGATATGTGCAGTGGCTGGTTATGAAAAACGGCTCGAATAATGACCGGGCCGTGGTGTGATGTCATGTTGTAGAATGTGTCAGCAGATTAGATTTGTGGAAATATTATTCTCTCTACAGTGGTATGTGGAATTTGTTTTGCAGACCCGGACACTATCTTTGTGTTCAAAATCTTCTATGGAGTATGCGGAGGAAGAACCCGCCTTGCAATGCCGAAGACAATCTGCACGCCGGACTCATCGTCATTGAAGCCTGGTTCAGGGGCTACTGAGGGAGTCCTGGATTAGGGGGTCCTCGGACAGCCGGACTATATCCTTTGGCCGGACTGTTGGACTATGAAGATACAAGATTGAAGACATCAACCCGTGTCTGGATGGGACTCTCCTTGGCGTGGAAGGCAAGCTTGGCAATACCGATATGTAGATCTCCTCCCTTGTAACTGACTCTGTGTAACCCTAGCCCCCTCCGGTGTCTATATAAACCGGAGGGTTTAGTCCGTAGGACAACAACAATCATACCATAGGCTAGCTTCTAGGGTTTAGCCTCTATGATCTCATGGTAGATCAACTCTTGCAATACTCATATCATCAAGATCAATCAAGCAGGAAGTAGGGTATTACCTCCATCGAGAGGGCCCGAACCTCGGTAAACATCGTGTCCCCCGCCTCCTGTTACCATCCGCCTTAGACGCACAATTCGGGACCCCTACCCGAGATCCGCTGGTTTTGACACCGACAACGATGAAGACTTAGATTCGACAATTATGTGATCTGTCATGTAGTGTGCTATGCAAAACGCATAGCTTTGGACCCACTTCTTTGGTTGAATTAATCCTCTGTAGAAGTGCACGCTCTAGCCAATGCAACCAAAAGACCAATCTGATGGAAGAGACTAGGCAGCACATTATACGTCAACACTCCCCCTCACGTGTGGCTCCCTCAGGCCTAAACATGGACCAAAAGTGGGCTACAACTTAATTGCGCCAGCCGGGTCTTGAACTCAAGACCTCTTGGCTCTGATACCATGTAGAAGTGCACGCTCTAGCCAATGCAACCAAAAGACCGATCTGATGGAAGAGACTAGGCAGCACATTATACGTCAACATCCTCACAATGGCGTTTCCACTTTAATTTATAATTCTTGTGTTTCCTGCATATTCATGTTTTATGTTACTGCTTAATGAAGGATAGTTGTTGCTCCTATGTTCATAACCCAGTGGTGGCTATAAATCAAAGTGAGCTACAGACAGACACACACAACTGTAAGAAAGTAAAATAATACTGCCAGTCAATAGAGTGCCTGCTTAGTATCTTTCTGCCGTGGTTCACTACTTACTACCGATTGGTGGATCTCTTATTTTAAAATGCAAAGGAAACATGCATTAAATAATTTATTTCAGTATATTTTATCTTTCTCTATAATTTATCATGGGTGTCGGTGTCTCTCACGGAGTGAGGTACCGGTGAAGAACAACCAGACCGGATTTGTGGTCGATGACAGAGGCATGGCCCAATGATATGCCTAGGTGTAATCCCTTCTAGAATTTTATTATAGGCCATAATGCATTGATTTCTTTAGATAATAAATGTTGTCAAAAAATCTGAAATATTTGTACCGCCTATATTAATTTTTATTTTCTCAAATATTCCTAATATCTTTCCCCGATATTTTTATTTGTAAATGTCTTGACATAAGCCTTTCTAGGATAGCTTTTTAGGAGCCAAGAGGAGGACACGATCAATCACAGAACATGTATCCACCAATAAGACCCAATTCAAATCTTCTACACTTCATGCAACAACTTGGACCAACAACTCGTTTAGACCTAAGAACCTCAATGCATTATTTTTTCAAGATCAATCGAACCGGATTTATCTCTTCAGTTCCATTATTCTACAAAATGGAGGTGGAAAGCACAAGCACGAAGAAATAAACAACAAGTCAATTAGACCTAAGAACTTTGGTTTAGTAAGAAACCTAAGCTGTCATTTCTTAAAGTTTGGGGTTGCGATGCTTATGTGAAAAAGTTTCATCCTGATAAGCTCAAACCCACATCGGAGAAGTGCGTCTTCATAGGATACCCAAAAGTAACTATTGGGTACACCTTCTATCACAGATCCGAAGGCAAGATATTCGTTGCTAAGAATGGATCCTTTCTAGAGAAGGAGTTTCTCTCGAAGGAAGTGAGTGGGAAGAAAGTAGAACTTGATAAGGTAATTATACCTTCTCCCGAATTGGAAAGTAGTTCATCACAGAAATCAGTTCCAGTGATGCCTACACCGATTAGTGAGGAAGTTAATGATGATGATCATGAAACTTCAGATCAAGTCACTACCGAAACTCGTAGGTCAACCAGAGTATGGTCCGCACCAGAGTGGTACGGTAATCCTTTCTGGAAGTCATGTTACTAGACCATGACGAACCTACAAACTATGAGAAAGCGATGATGAGCCCAGATTCCGCGAAATGGCTTGAGGCCATGAAATCTGAGATGGGATTGATGTATGAGAACAAAGTATGGACTTTGATTGACTTGCCCGATGATCGGCGAGCCATCGAGAATAAATGGATCTTCAAGAGGAAGACGGACGCTGATAGTAGTGTTACTATCTACAAAGCTCGAATTGTCGCAAAAAGTTTTTGACAAGTTCAAGGTGTTGACTACGATGATATTTTCTCATTCGTAGCGATGCTTAAGTCTGTCCGAATCATGTTAGCAATTGCCGCATTTTTATGAAATCTGGCAAATGGATGTCAAAACTGCATTCCTTAATGGATTCTTTAAAGAAGAGTTGTATATGATCAACCAAGAGGTTTTGTCAATCCTAAAGATGCTAACAAAGTGTGCAAGCTCCAGCGATCCATCTATGGACTGGTGCAAGCATCTCGGAGTTGGAATATACGCTTTGATAAGTTGATCAAAGCATATAGTTTTATACAGACTTGCGGTGAAGCCTATATTTACAAGAAAGTGAGTGGGAGCGCTACATCATTTCTGATAAGTATATTTGAATGACATATTGTTGATCGGAAATGATGTAGAATTTTTTTGGAAAGCATAAAGGAGTGTTTGAAAGGAGTTTTTCAAAGAAAGACCTCGGTGAAGCTGCTTACATATTGAGCATCAAGATCTATAGAGATAGATCAAGACGCTTGATAAGTTTTTTAAATGAGTACATACCTTGACAAGTTCTTGAAGTAGTTCAAAATGGAAGAGTAAAAGAAGGAGTTCTTGACTGTGTTGCAAGGTGTGAAGTTGAGTAAGACTCAAAACCCGACCACGGTAGAAAATAGAAAGAGAATGAAAAGTCATTCCCTACGCCTCAGCCATAGGTTCTACAAAGTATGCTATGCTATGTACCAGACCTATTGTATACCCTGCCCTGAGTTTGGCAAGGGAATACAATAGTGATCCAGGAGTGGATCACTGAACAACAGTCAAAATTATCCTTAGAAGACTAAGGAAGTATTTCTCGGTTATGGAGGTAACAAAGGGTTCGTCGTAAAGAGCTACGTCGATGCAAGCTTTTACACCGATCCAGATGACTCTGCGTCTTAATTTGGATACATATTAAAAGTGGGAGCAATTAGCTAGAGTAGCTCCATGCAGAGCATTGCAGACATAGAAATTTGCGAAATACTTACGGATCTGAATATGGCAGACCCGTAGACTAGAAACTTCTCTCACAAGAAAAACATGATCACACCTGAGTATTCTTTGGGTGTTAATCACATAGTGACGTTAACTAGATTATTGACTCTAGTAAACCCTTTTGGGTGTTGGTCACATGGCAATGTGAACAATGGATGTTAATCACATGGTGATGTGAAATATTGGTGTTAAATCACATGGCGATGTGAACTAGATTATTGAATCCAGTGCAAGTGGGAGACTGAAGGAAATATGCCCTAGAGGCAATAATAAAGTTGTTATTTATTTTTCCTTATATCATGATAAATGTTTATTATTCATGCTAGAATTGTATTAACCGGAAACTTAGTACATGTGTGAATACATAGACAAACAGAGTGTCACTAGTATGCCTCTACTTGACTAGCTCGTTGAATCAAAGATGGTTAAGTTTCCTAGCCATAGACATGAGTTGTCATTTGATTAACGGGATCACATCATTAGAGAATGATGTGATTGACTTGACCCATTCCGTTAGCTTAGCACTTGATCGTTTAGTATGTTGCTATTGCCTTCTTCATGACTTCTACAAGTTCCTATGACTGTGAGATTATGCAACTCCCGAATACCGGAGGAACACTTAGTATGCTACCAAACGTCATAACGTAACTGGGTGATTATAAAGGTGCTCTACTGGTGTCTCCGATGGTGTTTGTTGAGTTGGCATAGATCGAGATTAGGATTTGTCACTCCGATTGTCGGAGAGGTATCTCTGGGCCCTCTCCGTAATGCACATCACTATAAGCCTTTTAACCAATGTGACTAATAAGTTAGTTGAGGTATGATGCATTACGAAACGAGTAAAGAGACTTGCCGGTAACGAGATTGAACTAGGTATCAAGATACCGACGATCGAATCTCGGGCAAGTAACATACCGATGACAAAGGGAACAACGTATGTTGTTATGCGGTTTGACCGATAAAGATCTTCATAGAATATGTGGGAGCCAATATGAGCATCCAGGTTCCACTATTGGTTATTGACTCGAGATGTGTCTCGGTCATGTCTACATGGTTCTCGAACCCGGAGGGTCCGCACGCTTAACGTTTGATGACGATTTGTATTAAAGAGTTATGTGATTTGATGGCGAAGATAGTTCGGAGTCCCGGATGAGATCATGGACATGACGAGGGTCTCAAAATGGTCGAGACGTAAAGATCGATATATTGGAAGGCTATATTCAGACATCGGAAAGGTTCCGAGTGATTCAGGTATTTTTCGGAGTACCGGATAGTTACGGGAATTCGTATTGGGCCTTAATGGGCCATACGGGAAAGGAGAGAAAGGCCTCAAGGGTGGTCGCGCCCTTCCCCATGGACTGGTCCGAATTGGACTAGGGAAAGTGGGTGCCCCCTTCCTTCCATCTCCTTCTCCCTTCCCCTTTTCCTATTCCATGTGGGAGGTGGAATCCTACTAGGACTAGGGAGTCCTAGTAGGACTCCACACTTTGGGTGCGCCCTATGAGGGCCGGCCTCCTCCTCCCTCCATCCTTTATATACGTGGCCAGGTGGCACCCCATAGACACACAAGTTGATTTCTTAGCCGTGTGCGGTGCCCCCCTCCATAGTTACACACCTCGGTCATATCATCGTAGTGCTTAGGCGAAACCCTGCGTCAGTAACTTCATCATCACCGTCACCATGCCGTCGTGCTGACGGAACTCTCCCTCGGCCTCAACTGGATCAAGAGTACGAGGGATGTCATCGAGCTGAACGTGTGCTGAACTCGGAGGTGCCGTGCGTTCGGTACTTGGATCGGTCGGATCGTGAAGACGTACGACTACATCAACCGCGTTGTCATAACGCTTCCGCTTACGGTCTACGAGGGTAAGTGGACTACACTCTCCCCTCTCGTTGCTATGCATCACCATGATCTTGCATGTGCGTAGGTAAATTTTTGAAATTACTGCGTTTCCCCAACAGTGGCATTCGAGCCAGGTCTATGCGTAGATGTTATATGCACGAGTAGAACACAAGTGAGTTGTGGGCGATAATAGTCATACTGCTTACCAGCATGTCATACTTTGATTCGGCGGTGTTGTTGGATGAAGCGGACCGGACCGACATTACGCGTACGCTTACGCGAGACTAGTTCTACCGACGTGCTTCGCACATAGGTGGCTGGCGGGTGTCAGTTTCTCCAACTTTAGTTGAATCGAGCGTGGCTACGCCCGGTCCTTGTTGAAGGTTAAAACAGCACATACTTGACGAAAAATCGTTGTGGTTTAGATGCGTAGGTAAGAACGGTTCTTTCTCAGCTCGTAGCAGCCATGTAAAACTTGCAACAACAAAGTAGAGGATGTCTAACTTGTTTCTGCAGGGCATGTTGTGATGTGATATGGTCAAGACATGATGAGATATAATTTTTTGTATGAGATGATCATGTTTTCTTGAAGTTATCGGCAACTCGCAGGAGCCTTATGGTTGTCTCTTTATGGCATAAGATGCAAGTGCCATGTAATTGCTTTACTTTATCGCTATGCGATAGCAATAGTTGCAAAAGCAATAGCTGGTGAGACGACCATGTGACGACACATTAATAAAAGATCTAGATGATGGAGATCATGGTGTCATGCCGGTTACAATGGAGATCATGACAGTACTTTGGAGATGGAGATCAAAAGCACAAGATGATGATGGCCATATCATGTCACGTATTTTGATTGCATGTGATGTTTATCTTTATACATCCTATTTTTCTTAGTTCGGCGGTAGCTTTATAAGATGATCCCTTACTAAAATTTCAAGGTATAAGTGTTCTCCCTGAGTATGCATCATTGTGACAGTTCTTCGTGCCGAGACACCACGTGATGATCGGGTGTGATAAGCTCTACGTTCACATACAACAGGTGCAAGCCAGTTTTGCACAAGCAGAATACTCGGGTTAAACTTGACGAGCCTAGCATATGCAGATATGGCCTCGGAACACTGAGACCGAAAGGTCGAGCGTGAATCCTATAGTAGATATGATCAATATAGTGATGTTCACCATTGAAAACTAGTCCATCTCACGTGATGATCGGACATGATTTAGTTGATTTGGATCACGTGATCACTTAGATGATTAGAGGGATGTCAATCTAAGTGGGAGTTCTTAAGTAATATGATTAATTGAACTTTAATTTATCATGAACTTAGTCCTGATAGTATTTGCATATCTATGTTGTAGATCAATAGCTCGCGATGTAGTTCCCCGTTTATGTTTTATATGTTCCTAGAGAAAAATAAGTTGAAAGATGTTAGTAGCAAAGATGCGGACTAGCTCTGTGATCTGAGGATTATCCCCATTGCTGCACAGAACAATTATGTCCTTGATGCACCGCTAGGTGACAGAACTATTGCAGGAGTAGATGCAGACATTATGAATGTTTTGACAAAAGCTCGGTATGATGACTACTTGATAGTTTAGTGCACCATGCTTTACGGCTTAGAATCGAGACTTCAAAAATGTTTTGAACGCCATGGAGCATATAAGATGTTCCAAGAGTTGGAATTGTTATTTCATACTCATGCCCGTGTTGAGAGGTATGAGACCTCTGACAGTACTTTGCCTACAAGATGGAGGAGAATAGCTCAACCAGTGAGCATGTGCTCAGATTGTCTGGGTACTACAATTGCTTGAATCAAGTGGGAGTTAATCTTCCAGATAAGATAGTAATTGACAAAGTTCTCTAGTCACTATAACTTTGTGATGAACTATAATATGAAAGGGATGACGAAAAAATTCCCAAGCTCTTCGCGATGCTAAAATCGGCGAAGGTAGAAATCAAGAAAAACATCAAGTTTTGATGATTGACCAGACCACTAGTTTCAAGAAAAAGGGCAAAGGGAATAAGGGGAACTTCAAGAAGAACGGCAAGCAAGTTGCTGCTCAAGTGAAGAAGCCCAAGTCTGGACCTAAGCCTGAGACTAAGTGCTTCTACTTCAAAGGGATTGGTCACTGGAAGCGGAACTACCCCAAGTATTTGGCGGGAAAGAAGGATGGCAAAGTGAACAAAGGTATACTTGATATACATGTTATTGATGTGTACTTTACTAGTGTTTATAGCAACCCCTCGGTATTTGATACTGGTTCAGTTGCTAAGAGTAGTAACTCAAAACGGGAGTTGCAAAATAAATAGAGACTAGTTAAGGGCGAGGTGATGATGTGTGTTGGAAGTGATTCCAAGGTTGATAAGATCACCATCGCACACTCCCTTTACCTTCGGGATTAGTGTTGAACCTAAAGTAAATGTTATTTGGTGTTTGCGTTGAGCATGAATATGATTGGATCATGTTTATTGCAATACGATTATTCATTTAAGTCAAAGAATAATTGTTGTTCTATTTAAATGAATAAAATCTTCTATGGTCATACACTCAATATAAATGGTTTATTGAATCTCGATCGTAGTGATACACATATTCTTAATATAGAAACCAAAAGATTCAAAGTTAATAATGATAGTGCAACTTATTTGTGGCACTGCCGTTTAGGTCATATTGGTGTAAAGCGCATGAAGAAACTCAATGCTGATGGGCTTTTGGAATCACTTGATTATGAATCACTTGATGCTTGCGAACCATGCCTCATGGGCAAGATGACTAAGACTCCGTTCTCCGGAACAATGGAACGAGCAACTGACTTATTGGAAATAATACATACTGATGTATGCGGTCCGATGAGTGTTGAGGCTCGCGGCGGGTATCGTTATTTTCTGACCTTCACAGATGATTTGAGCACATATCAGTATATCTACTTAATGAAACATAAGTCTGAAACATTTGAAAAGTTCAAAGAATTTCAGAGTGAAGTGGAAAATCATCGTGACAAGAAAATAATATTTCTACGATCTGATCGCGGAGACGAATATTTGAATTACGAGTTTGGTCTTCATTTGAAACGATGTGGAATAGTTTCACAACTCACGCCACCTGGAACACCACAGCGTAATGGTGTGTCCCAATGTCATGACCATACTTTATTAGATATGATGCGATCTATGATGTCACTTACCGATTTGCCACTATCGTTTTGGGGTTATGCGTTAGAGACAGCTGCATTCATGTTAAAAAGGGCACCATCTAAATCCGTTGAGACGACACCGTATGAACTGTGGTTTAGCAAGAAACCTAAGCTGTCGTTTCTTAAAGTTTGGGCTGCGATGCTTATGTGAAAAAGTTTCATCCTGATAAGCTCAAACCCAAATCGGAGAAGTGTGTCTTCATAGGATACCCAAAAGTAATTGTTGGGTACACCTTCTATCACAGATCCGAAGGTCAGATATTCATTGCTAAGAATGGATCCTTTCTAGAGAAGGAGTTTCTCTCGAAAGAAGTGACTGGGAGGAAAGTAGAACTTGATAAGGTAATTATACCTTCTCCCGAATTGGAAAGTAGTTCATCACAGAAATCAGTTCCAGTGATGCCTACACCGATAAGTGAGGAAGTTAATGATGATGATCATGAAACTTCAGATCAAGTCTCTACCAAACCTCGTAGGAAAACCAGAGTATGGTCCGCACCAGAGTGGTATGGTAATCCTTTCTGGAAGTCATGTTACTAGACCATGACGAACCTACAAACTATGAGGAAGCGATGATGAGCCCAGATTCCGCGAAATGGCTTGAGGCCATGAAAACTGAGATGGGATTGATGTATGAGAACAAAGTATGGACTTTGATTGACTTGCCCGATGACCAGCGAGCCATTGAGAATAAATGGATCTTCAAGAGGAAGACAGACGCTGATAGTAGTGTTACTATCTACAAAGCTCGAATTGTCGCAAAAAGTTTTTGACAAGTTCAAGGTGTTGACTACGATGAGATTTTCTCATTCGTAGCAATGCTTAAGTCTGTCCGAATCATGTTAGCAATTGCCGCATTTTTATGAAATCTGACAAATGGATGTCAAAACTGCATTCCTTAATGGATTCTTTAAAGAAGAGTTGTATATGATGCAACCAAGAGGTTTTGTCAATCATAAAGGTGCTAACAAAGCGTGCAAGCTCCAGCGATCCATCTATGGATTGGTGCAAGCATCTTGGAGTTGGAATATACGCTTTGATAAGTTGATCAAAGCATATAGTTTTATACAGACTTGCGGTGAAGCCTGTATTTACAAGAAAGTCAGTGGGAGCGCTACAGCATTTCTGATAAGTATATGTGTATGACATATTGTTGATCGGAAATGATGTAGAATTCTTCTGGAAAGCATAAAGGAGTGTTTGAAAGGAGTTTTCCAAAGAAAGACCTCGGTGAAGCTGCTTACATATTGAGCATCAAGATCTATAGAGATAGATCAAGACGCTTGATAAGTTTTTTCAATGAGTACATACCTTGACAAGTTCTTGAAGTAGTTCAAAATGGAAGAGTAAAAGAAGGAGTTCTTGACTATGTTGCAAGGTGTGAAGTTGAGTAAGACTCAAAACCCGACCACGGCAGAAAATAGAAAGAGAATGAAAAGTCATTCCCTACGCCTCAGCCATAGGTTCTACAAAGTATGCTATGCTGTGTGCCAGACCTATTGTATACCCTGCCCTGAGTTTGGCAAGGGAATACAATAGTGATCCAGGAGTGGATCACGGAACAACGGTCAAAATAATCCTTAGAAGTCTAAGGAAGTATTTCTCGGTTATGGAGGTAACAAAGGGTTCGTCGTAAAGAGCTACGTCGATGCAAGCTTTTACACCGATCCAGATGACTCTGCGTCTCAATTATGATACATATTAAAAGTGGGAGCAATTAGCTGGAGTAGCTCCGTGCAGAGCATTGCAGACATAGAAATTTGCAAAATACTTACGGATCTGAATATGACAGACCCGTAGACTAAAAATTTCTCTCACAAGCAAAACATGATCACACCTAAGTATTCTTTGGGTGTTAATACCATAGTGATGTTAACTAGATTTTTGACTCTAGTAAACCATTTTGGGTGTTGGTCACGTGGCGATGTGAACTATGGGTGTTAATCACATGGTGATGTGAAATATTGGTGTTAAATCACATGGCGATGTGAACTAGATTATTGACTCTAATGCAAGTGGGAGACTGAAGGAAATATGCCCTAGAGGCAATAATAAAGTTGTTATTTATATTTCCTTATATCATGATAAATGTTTATTATTCATGCTAGAATTGTATTAACCGGAAACTTAGTACATGTGTCAATACATAGACAAACAGGGTGTCACTAGTATGCCTCTACTTGACTAGCTTGTTGAATTAAAGATGGTTAAGTTTCCTAGCCATAGACATGAGTTGTCATTTGATTAACGGGATCAGATCATTAGAGAATGATGTGATTGACTTGACCCATTCCGTTAGCTTAGCACTTGATCGTTTAGTATGTTGCTATTGCTTTCTTCATGACTTATACATGTTCCTATGACTATGAGATTATGCAACTCCCGAATACCGGAGGAACACTTAGTGTGCTACCAAACGTCATAACGTAACTGGGTGATTATAAAGGTGCTCTACAGGTGTCTCCGATGGTGTTTGTTGAGTTGGCATAGATCGAGATTAGGATTTGTCACTCCGATTGTCGGAGAGGTATCTCTGGGCCCTCTCCGTAATGCACATCACTATAAGCCTTTTAACCAATGTGACTAATAAGTTAGTTGAGGGATGATGCATTACGAAACGAGTAAAGAGACTTGCCGGTAACGAGATTGAACTAGGTATTGAGATACCGACGATCGAATCCCGGGCAAGTAACATACCGATGACAAAGGGAACAACGTATGTTGTTATGCGGTTTGACCGATAAAGATCTTCATAGAATATGTGGGAGCCAATATGAGCATCCAGGTTACGCTATTGGTTATTGACTCGAGATGTGTCTCGGCCATGTCTACATAGTTCTCGAACCCGTAGGGTCCGCACGCTTAATGTTTGATGACGATTTGTATTAAAGAGTCATGATGACCGAAGATAGTTCGGAGTCCCGGATGAGATCATGGACATGACGAGGACTCTCGAAATGGTCGAGACGTAAAGATCGATATATTGGAGGGCTATATTCGGACATCGGAAAGGTTCCGAGTGATTCGGGTATTTTTCGGAGTACGACAGAGTTATGGGAATTCGTATTGGGACTTAATGGGCCATACGGGAAAGGAGAGAAAGGCCTCAAGGGTGGCCGCGCCCCTTCCCCATGGACTAGTCCGAATTGGACTAGGGAAAGGGGGCGCCCCCTTCCTTCCTTCTCCTTCTCCGTTCCCCTTTTCCTATTCCATGTGGTATGTGGAATCCTACTAGGACTAGGGAGTCCTAGTAGGACTCCACACATTGGGCGCGCCTTATGAGGGTCGGCCTCCTCCTCCCTCCATCCTTTATATATGTGGCCAGGGGGCACCCCATAGACACACAAGTTGATTTCTTAGCCGTTTGTGGTGCCCCCCTTTGCAGTTACACACCTCGGTCATATCATCGTAGTGCTTAGGCGAAGCCCTGCGTCGGTTACTTCATCATCACCATCACCACGCCGTCGTGCTGACGGAACTCTCCCTCGGCCTCAACTAGATCAAGAGTACGAGGGACGTCATCGAGCTGAACGTGTGCTGAACTCGGAGGTGCCGTGTGTTCGGTACTTGGATCGGTCGGATCGTGAAGACGCACGACTACACCAACCGCGTTGTCATAATGCTTCCGCTTATGGTCTACGAGGGTACGTGGACTACACTCTCCCCTCTCGTTGCTATGCATCACCATGATCTTGCGTGTGCGTACGTAAACTTTTGAAATTACTGTGTTTCCCCAACAGTGGCATCCGAGCCAGGTCTATGCGTACATGTTATATGCACGAGTAGAACACAAGTGAGTTGTGGGCGATAATAGTCATACTGCTTACCAGCATGTCATGCTTTGATTCGGCGGTATTGTTTAATGAAGCGGCCCGGACCGACATTACGCGTACGCTTACGCGAGACTGGTTCTACCGTCGTGCTTCGCACACAGGTGGCTGGTGGGTGTCAGTTTCTCCAACTTTAGTTGAATCGAGTGTGGGTACGCCCGGGCCTTGTTGAAGGTTAAAACAGCACATACTTGACGAAAAATCGTTGTGGTTTTGATGCGTAGGTAAGCACGGTTCTTGCTCAGCCCGTAGCAGCCACGTAAAACTTGCAACAACAAAGTAGAGGACGTCTAACTTGTTTTTGCAGGGCATGTTGTGATGTGATATGGTCAAGACGTGATGAGATATAAATTGTTGTATGAGATGATCATGTTCTGTTAAAGTTATCGGCAACTGGCAGGAGCCTTATGGTTGTCTCTTTATTGCATAAGGATCAAGTGCCATGTAATTGCTTTACTTTATCGCTATGCGATAGCAATAGTTGCAAAAGCAATAGCTGGTGAGACGACCATGTGACGACACATTGATAAAAGATCAAGATGATGGAGATCGTGGTGTCATGCCGGTAACAATGGAGATCATGACAGTACTTTGGAGATGGAGATCAAAAGCACAAGATGATGATGGCCATATCATGTCACATATTTTGATTGCATGTGATGTTTATCTTTATACATCTTATTTTGCTTAGTTCGGCGGTAGCTTTATAAGATGATCCCTTACTAAAATTTCAAGGTATAAGTGTTCTCCCTGAGTATGCACCGTTGCGGTAGTTCTTTGTGCCGAGACACCACGTGATGATCGGGTGTGATAAGCTCTACGTTCACATACAACAGGTGCAAGCCAGTTTTGCACAAGCAGAATACTCGGCTTAAACTTAACGACCTAGCATATGCAGATATGGCCTTGGAACACTGAGACCGAAAGGTCGAGCGTGAATCATATATTAGATATGATCAACATAGTGATGTTCTGTTGGGGAACGTAGTAATTTCAAAAAAATTCCTACGCACACGCAAGATCATGGTGATGCATAGCAACGAGAGGGGAGAGTGTTGTCCACGTACCCTCGTAGACCGAAAGCGGAAGCGTTAACACAACGCGGTTGATGTAGTCGTACGTCTTCACGATCCGACCGATCAAGTACCGAACGCACGGCACCTCCGAGTTCAGCACACGTTCAGCTCGATGACGTCCCTCGAACTCCGATCCAGCCGAGTGTTGAGGGAGAGTTTCGTCAGCGCGACGGCGTGGTGACGATGATGATGTTCTCCCGATGCAGGGGTTCGCCTAAGCTCCGCAACGATATTATCGAGGTGTAATATGGTGGAGGGGGGCACCGCACATGGCTAAAATATCGTATATCAATTGTGTGTCCAGAGGTGCCCCCCTGCCCCCGTATATAAAGGAGCAAGGGGGGAGGCCGGCCGGCCCTTGGGGGCGCGCCAAAGAGGGGGGGGGAGTCCTCCTCCTAGTAGGAGTAGGACTCCCCTTTCATAGTCCAACTAGGAAGAGAGAAGGGGGAAGGAAAGAGAGGGAGAGGGAGAGGGAAAGAGGGGCCCCGCCACCCTCCCCTAGTCCAATTCGGACTCCCCATGGGAGGGGGCGCGCAACCTCCTGGGCTGCTGCCCTCTCTCTCCCCTCAGGCCCACTAAGGCCCAATACCTCCCCGGGGGGTTCCGGTAACCCCTCCGGCACTCCGGTTTTATCCGAAACTTCTCCGGAACACTTCCGGTGTCCGAATATAGTCGTCCAATATATCAATCTTTATGTCTCGACCATTTCGAGACTCCTCGTCATGTCCGTGATCATATCCGGAACTCCGAACAACCTTCGGTACATCAAAACATATAAACTCATAATAAAACTGTCATCGTAACTTTAAGCGTGCGGACCCTACGGGTTCGAGAACTATGTAGACATGACTGAGACACCTCTCCGGTCAATAACCAAGAGCGGAACCTGGATGCTCATATAGGTTCCCACATATTCTACGAAGATCTTTATCGGTCAGACCGCATAACAACGTACATTGTTCCCTTTGTCATCGGTATGTTACTTGTCCGAGATTCGATCGTCGGTATCTCGATACCTAGTTCAATCTCGTTACCGGCAAGTCTCTTTACTCGTTCCGTAATACATCATCCCAGAACTAACTCATTAGCCACAATGCTTGCAAGGCTTAAAGTGATGTGTATTACTGAGTGGGCCCAGAGATACCTCTCCGACAATCGGAGTGACAAATCCTAATCTCAAAATACGCCAACCCAACAAGTACCTTTGGAGACACCTGTAGAGCACCTTTATAATCACCCAGTTACGTTGTGACGTTTGGTAGCACACAAAGTGTTCCTCCGGTAAACGGGAGTTGCATAATCTCATAGTCATAGGAACATGTATAAGTCATGAAGAAAGCAATAGCAACATACTAAACGATCGAGTGCTAAGCTAACGGAATGGGTCAAGTCAATCACGTCATTCTCCTAATGAGGTGATCCCGTTAATCAAATGACAACTCATGTCTATGGCTAGGAAACATAACCATCTTTGATTAACGAGCTAGTCAAGTAGAGGCATACTAGTGAAACTCTGTTTGTCTATGTATTCACACATGTATTATGTTTCCGGTTAATACAATTCTAGCATCAATAACAAACATTCGTCATGATATAAGGAAATAAATAGTACTTTATTATTGCCTCTAGGGCATATTTCCTTCAGTCTCCCACTTGCACTAGAGTCAATAATCTAGATTACACTGTAATGATTCTTACACCCATGGAGTCTTGGTGCTGATCATGTTTTGCTCGTGGAAGAGGCTTAGTCAACGGGTCTGCAACATTCAGATCCGTATGTATCTTGCAAATTTCTATGTCTCTCACCTGGACTAAATCCCGGATGGAATTGAAGCGTCTTTTCATGTGCTTGGTTCTCTTGTGAAATCTGGATTCCTTTGCTAAGGCAATTGCACCAGTATTGTCACAAAAGATTTTCATTGGTCCCGATGCACTAGGTATGACACCTAGATCGGATATGAACTCCTTCATCCAGACTCCTTCATTTGCTGCTTCCGAAGCAGCTATGTACACGTAGATCCCGCCACGACACTTTGCTTAGAACTGCACCAACTGACAGCTCCACCGTTCAATGTAAATACGTATCCGGTTTGCGATTTAGAATCGTCCGGATCAGTGTCAAAGCTTGCATCAACGTAACCACTAACGATGAGCTCTTTGTCACCTCCATAAACGAGAAACATATCCTTAGTCCTTTTCAGGTATTTCAGGATGTTCTTGACCGCTGTCCAGTGATCCACTCCTGGATTACTTTGGTACCTCCCTGCTAAACTTATAGCAAGGCACACATCAGGTCTGGTACACAACATTGCATACATGATAGAGCCTATGGCTGAAGCATAGGGAACATCTTTCATCTTCTCTCTATCTTCTGCAGTGGTCGGGCATTGAGTCTTACTCAATCTCACACCTTGTAGTACAGGCAAGAACCCTTTCTTTGCTTGATCCATTTTGAACTTCTTCAAAACTTTGTCAAGGTATGTGCTTTGTGAAAGTCCAATTAAGCGTCTTGATCTATCTCTATAGATCTTAATGCCTAATATATATGCAGCTTCACCGAGGTCTTTCATTGAAAAACTCTTATTCAAGTATCCCTTTATGCTATCCAGAAATTCTATATCATTTCCAATCAGCAATATGCCAATCAGAAATGCTACTGAGCTCCCACTCACTTTCTTGTAAATACAGGCTTCTCCAAAAGTCTGTATAAAACCAAATGCTTTGATCACATTATCAAAGCGTTTATTCCAACTCCGACAGGCTTGCACCAGTCCATAAATGGATAGCTGGAGCTTGCACACTTTGTTAGCTCCCTTTGGATCGACAAAACCTTCCGGTTGCATCATATACAACTCTTCTTCCAGAAATCCATTCAGGAATGCAGTTTTTACATCCATTTGCCAAATTTCATAATCATAAAATGCAGCAATTGCTAACATGATTCGGACAGACTTAAGCATCGCTACGGGTGAGAAGGTCTCATCGTAGTCAATCCCTTGAACTTGTCGAAAACCTTTTGCAACAAGTCGAGCTTTATAGACAGTAACATTACCGTCAGCGTCAGTCTTCTTCTTGAAGATCCATTTATTTTCAATGGCTGGCCGATCACCGGGCAAGTCAACCAAAGTCCACACTTTGCTCTCATACATGGACCCCATCTCGGATTTCATGGCCTCAAGCCATTTTGCGGAATCTGGGCTCACCATCGCTTCTTCATAGTTCGTAGGTTCGTCATGGTCTAGTAACATAACCTCCAGAACAGGATTACCGTACCACTCTGGTGCGGATCTTAATCTGGTTGACCTACGAGGTTCAATAATAACTTGATCTGAAGTTTCATGATCATTATCATTAACTTCCCCACTAATTGGTGTAGGTGTCGCAGAAACTGGTTTCTGTGATGATCTACTTTCCAATAAGGGAGCAGGTACAGTTACCTCATCAAGTTCTACTTTCCTCCCACTCACTTCTTTCGAGAGAAACTCCTTCTCTAGAAAGGATCCATTCTTTGCAACGAATGTCTTGCCTTCGGATCTGTGATAGAAGGTGTACCCAACAGTCTCCTTTGGGTATCCTATGAAGACACATTTCTCCGATTTGGGTTCGAGCTTATCAGGTTGAAGTTTCTTCACATAAGCATCGCAACCCCAAATTTTAAGAAACGACAACTTTGGTTTCTTGCCAAACCATAGTTCATAAGGCGTCGTCTCAACGGATTTCGACGGTGCCCTATTTAGAGTGAATGCAGCCGTCTCTAAAGCATAACCCCAAAACGATAGCGGTAAATCAGTAAGAGACATCATAGATCGCACCATATCTAGTAAAGTACGATTACGACGTTCGGACACACCATTACGCTGTGGTGTTCCGGGTGGCATGAGTTGCGAAACTATTCCGCATTGTTTCGAATGTAGGCCAAACTCGTAACTCAAATATTCTCCTCCACGATCTGATCGTAGAAACTTTATTTTCTTGTTACGATGATTTTCAACTTCGCTCTGAAATTCTTTGAACCTTTCAAATGTTTCAGACTTATGTTTCATTAAGTAGATATACCCATATCTGCTCAAATCATCTGTGAAGGTGAGAAAATAACGATATCCGCCACGAGCCTCAATATTCATCGGACCACATACATCTGTATGTATGATTTCCAACAATTCAGTTGCTCTCTCCATAGTTCCGGAGAACGGTGTTTTAGTCATCTTTCCCATGAGACACGGTTCGCAAGTACCAAGTGATTCATAATCAAGTGATTCCAGAAGTCATCAGTATGGAGTTTCTTCATGCGCTTTACACCGATATGACCTAAACGGCAGTGCCACAAATAAGTTGCACTATCATTATCAACTCTGCATCTTTTGGCTTCGACATTATGAATATGTGTGTCACTACTACCGAGATTCATTAAAAAGAGACCACTCTTCAAGGGTGCATGACCATAAAAGATACTATTCATACAAGTAGAACAACCATTATTCTCTGATTTAAATGAATAACCGTCTCGCATCAAACAAGATCCAGATATAATGTTCATGCTTAACGCTGGCACCAAATAACAATTATTTAGGTCTAATACTAATCCCGAAGGTTGATGTAGAGGTAGCGTGCCGACGGCGATCACATCGACTTTGGAACCATTTCCCACGCGCATCGTCACCTCGTACTTAGCCAGTGTTCGCTTAATCCGTAGTCCCTGTTTCGAGTTGCAAATATTAGCAACAGAACCAGTATCAAATACCCAGGTGCTACTGCGAGCTCTGGTAAGGTACACATCAATAACATGTATATCACATATACCTTTGTTAACCTTGCCATCCTTTTTATCCGCCAAATACTTGGGGCAGTTCCGCTTCCAGTGACCAGTCTGCTTGCAGTAGAAGCACTCAGTTTCAGGCTTAGGTCCAGACTTGGGTTTCTTCTCCTGAACAGCAACTTGCTTGCTGTTCTTCTTGAAGTTCCCCTTCTTCTTCCCTTTGCCCTTTTTCTTGAAACTAGTGGTTTTACTGACCATCAACACTTGATGCTCCTTTTTGATTTCTACCTCCGCTGCCTTTAGCATTGCGAAGAGCTCGGGAATTGTCTTATTCATCCCTTGCATGTTATAGTTCATCACAAAGCTCTTGTAGCTTGGTGGCAGTGATTGAAGAATTCTGTCAATGACGCTATCATCCGGAAGATTAACTCCCAGTTGAATCAAGTGATTATTATACCCAGACATTTTGAGTATATGCTCACTGACAGAACTATTCTCTTCCATCTTGCAGCTGTAGAACTTATTGGAGACTTCATATCTCTCAATTCGGGCATTTGCTTGAAATATTAACTTCAACTCCTGGAACATCTCATATGCTCCATGACGTTCAAAACGTCGTTGAAGACCCGGTTCTAAGCCGTAAAGCATGGCACACTGAACTATCGAGTAGTCATCAGCTTTGCTCTGCCAGACGTTCATAACTTCTGGTGTTGCTGTTGCAGGAGGCCTGGCACCCAGCGGTGCTTCCAGGACGTAATTCTTCTGTGCAGCAATGAGGATAATCCTCAAGTTACGGACCCAGTCGGTGTAATTGCTACCATCATCTTTCAACTTTGCTTTCTCAAGGAACGCATTATAATTCAACGGAACAACAGCACGGGCCATCTATCTACAACAACATAGACAAGCAAAATACTATCACGTACTAAGTTCATGATAAATTTAAGTTCAATTAATCATATTACTTAAGAACTCCCACTTATATAGACATCCCTCTAATCATCTAAGTGATCACGTGATCCAAATCAACTAAACCATGTCCGATCATCACGTGAGATGGAGTAGTTTTCAATGGTGAACATCACTATGTTGATCATATCTACTATATGATTCACGCTCGACCTTTCGGTCTCAGTGTTCCGAGGCCATATCTGCATATGCTAGGCTCGTCAAGTTTAACCCGAGTATTCTGCATGTGCAAAACTGGCTTGCACCCGTTGTAGATGAACGTAGAGCTTATCACACCCGATCATCACGTGGTGTCTCGGCAGGATGAACTTTGGCAACGGTGCATACTCAGGGAGAACACTTTTATTTTGAAATTTAGTGAGAGATCATCTTATAATGCTACCGTCAATCAAAGCAAAATAAGATGCATAAAGGATAAACATCACATGCAATCAATATAAGTGATATGATATGGCCATCATCATCTTGTGCTTGTGATCTCCATCTCCGAAGCACCGTCATGATCACCATCGTCACCGCCGTGACACCTTGATCTCCATCGTAGCATCATTGTCGTCTCGCCAACTATTGCTTCTACGACTATCGCTACCGCTTAGTGATAAAGTAAAGCAATTACAGGGTGATTGCATTGCATACAATAAAGCAACAACCATATGGCTCCTGCCAGTTGCCGATAACTCGGTTACAAAACATGATCATCTCATAAAATAAAATATAGCATCATGCCTTGACCATATCACATCACAACATGCCCTGCAAAAACAAGTTAGACGTCCTCTACTTTGTTGTTGCAAGTTTTACGTGGCTGCTACGGGCTGAGCAAGAACCGTTCTTACCTACGCATCAAAACCACAACGATAGTTCATCAAGTTAGTGTTGTTTTAACTTTCTCAAGGACCGGGCGTAGTCACACTCGGTTCAACTAAAGTTGGAGAAACTGACACCCACCATCCACGTGTGTGCAAAGCACGTCAGTAGAACCAGTCTCGCGTAAGCGTACGCGTAATGTCGGTCCGGGCTGCTTCATCCAACAATACCGCCGAACCAAAGTATGACATGCTGGTAAGCAGTATGACTTGTATCGCCCACAACTCACTTGTGTTCTACTCGTGCATATAACATCTACGCATAAACCTGGCTCGGATGCCACTGTTGGGGAACGTAGTAATTTCAAAAAAATTCCTACGCACACGCAAGATCATGGTGATGCATAGCAACGAGAGGGGAGAGTGTGTCCACGTACCCTCGTAGACCGAAAGCAGAAGCGTTACGGACCCAGTCCGTGTAATTGCTAACATCATCTTTCAACTTTGCTTTCTCAAGGAACGCATTAAAATTCAACGGAACAACAGCACGGGCCATCTATCTACAATTGACATAGACAAGCAAGATACTATCAGGTACTAAGTTCATGATAAATTTAAGTTCTATTAATCATATTACTTAAGAACTCCCACTTAGATAGACATCTCTCTAATCATCTAAGTGATTACGTGATCCAAATCAACTAAACCATAACCGATCATCACGTGAAATGGAGTAGTTTCCAATGGTGAACATCACTATGTTGATCATATCTACTATATGATTCACGCTCGACCTTTCGGTCTCCGTTTTCCGAGGCCATATCTGCATATGCTAGGCTCGTCAAGTTTAACCTGAGTATTCTGCGTGTGCAAAACTGGCTTGCACCCGTTGTAGATGGACATAGAGCTTATCACACCCGATCATCACGTGGTGTCTGGGCACGATGAACTTTGGCAACGGTGCATACTCAGGGAGAACACTTTTATCTTGAAATTTTAGTGAGAGATCATCTTATAATGCTACCGTCAATCAAAGCAAGATAAGATGCATAAAAGATAAACATCACATGCAATCAATATAGTGATATGATATGGCCATCATCATCTTGTGCTTGTGATCTCCATCTCCGAAGCACCGTCATGATCACCATCGTCACCGGCTCGACACCTTGATCTCCATCGTAGCATCGTTGTCGTCTCGCCAACTATTGCTTTTACGACTATCGCTACCGCTTAGTGATAAAGTAAAACAATTACATGTGGATTGCATTGCATACAATAAAGCGACAACCATATGGCTCCTGCCAGTTGCCGATAACTCGGTTACAAAACATGATCATCTCATACAATAAAATATAGCATCATGTCTTGACCATATCACATCACAACATGCCCTGCAAAAACAAGTTAGACGTCCTCTACTTTGTTGTTGCAAGTTTTACGTGGCTGCTACGGGCTTAGCAAGAACCGTTCTTACCTACGCATCAAAACCACAATGATAGTTTGTCAAGTTGGTGTTGTTTTAACCTTCGCAAGGACCGGGCGTAGCCACACTCGGTTCAACTAAAGTGAGAGAGACAGACACCCGCCAGTCACCTTTAAGCAACGAGTGCTCGCAACGGTGAAACCAGTCTCGCGTAAGCGTACGCGTAATGTCGGTCCGGGCCGCTTCATCTCACAATACCGCTGAACCAAAGTATGACATGCTGGTAAGCAGTATGACTTATATCACCCACAACTCACTTGTGTTCTACTCGTGCATAGCATCAACGCATAAAACCAGGCTCGGATGCCACTGTTGGGGAACGTAGTAATTTCAAAAAAATTCCTACGCACACGCAAGATCATGGTGATGCATAGCAATGAGAGGGGAGAGTGTTGTCCACGTACCCTCGTAGACCGAAAGCGGAAGCGTTAACACAACGCGGTTGATGTAGTCGTACGTCTTCACGATCCGACCGATCAAGTACCGAACGCACGGCACCTCCGAGTTCAGCACACGTTCAGCTCGATGACGTCCCTCGAACTCCGATCCAGCCGAGTGTTGAGGGAGAGTTTCGTCAGCGCGACGGCGTGGTGACGATGATGATGTTCTCCCGATGCAGGGGTTCGCCTAAGCTCCGCAACGATATTATCGAGGTGTAATATGGTGGAGGGGGGCACCGCACACGGCTAAAATATCGTATATCAATTGTGTGTTCAGAGGTGCCCCCCTGCCCCCGTATATAAAGGAGCACGGGGGGAGGCCGGCCGGCCCTTGGGGGCGCGCCAAAGAGGGGGGGGAGTCCTACTCCTAGTAGGAGTAGGACTCCCCTTTCCTAGTCCAACTAGGAAGAGAGAAGGGGGAAGGAAAGAGAGGGAGAGGGAGAGGGAAAGAGGGGCCGCGCCCCCCTCCCCTAGTCCAATTCAGACTCCCCATGGGAGGGGGCGCGCCACCTCCTGGGCTGCTGCCCTCTCTCTCCCCTCAGGCCCACTAAGGCCCAATACTTCCCCGGGGGGTTCCGGTAACCCCTCCGGCACTCCAGATTTATCCGAAACTTCTCCGGAACACTTCCGGTATCCGAATATAGTTGTCCAATATATCAATATTTATGTCTCGACCATTTCGAGCCTCCTCTTCATGTCCGTGATCATATCCGGAACTCCGAACAACCTTTGGTACATCAAAACATATAAACTCATAATAAAACTGTCATCGTAACTTTAAGCGTGCGGACCCTACGGGTTCGAGAACTATGTAGACATGACCGAGACACCTCTCCGGTCAATAACCAATAGCGGAACCTGGATGCTCATATTGGTTCCCACATATTCTACAAAGATCTTTATCGGTCAGACCACATAACAACATACGTTGTTCCCTTTGTCATCGGTATGTTACTTGTCCGAGATTCGATCGTCGGTATCTCGATACCTAGTTCAATCTCGTTACCGGCAAGTCTCTTTACTCGTTCCGTAATACATCATCCCGCAACTAACTCATTAGCCACAATGCTTGCAAGGCTTAAAGTGATGTGTATTACTGAGTGGGCCCAGAGATACCTCTCCGACAATCGGAGTGACAAATCCTAATCTCGAAATACGCCAACCCAACAAGTACCTTTGGAGACACCTGTAGAGCACCTTTATAATCACCCAGTTACGTTGTGACATTTGGTAGCACACAAAGTGTTCCTCCGGTAAACGGGAGTTGCATAATCTCATAGTCATAGGAACATGTATAAGTCATGAAGAAAGCAATAGCAACATACTAAACGATCGAGTGCTAAGCTAACGGAATGGGTCAAGTCAGTCACGTCATTCTCCTAATGAGGTGATCCCGTTAATCAAATGACAACTCATGTCTATGGCTAGGAAACATAACCATCTTTGATTAACGAGCTAGTCAAGTAGAGGCATACTAGTGACACTCTGTTTGTCTATGTATTCACACATGTATTATGTTTCCGGTTAATACAATTCTAGCATGAATAATAAACATTCATCCCGACATAAGGAAATAAATAATACTTTATTATTGCCTCTAGGGCATATTTCCTTCATGTTCACCATTGAAAACTACTCCATCTCACGTGATGATCGGACATGGTTTAGTTGATTTAGATCACGTGATCACTTAGATGATTAGAGGGATGTCAATCTAAGTGGGAGTTCTTAAGTAATATGATTAATTGAACTTTAATTTATCATGAACTTAGTCCTGATAGTATTTGCATATCTATGTTGTAGATCAATAGCTCGCGATGTAGTTCCCCGTTTATGTTTTATATGTTCCTAGAGAAAAATAAGTTGAAAGATGTTAGTAGCAAAGATGCGGACGAGCTCTGTGATCTGAGGATTATCCTCATTGTTGCACAGAAGAATTATGTCCTTGATGCACCGCTAGGTGACAGAAGTATTGCAGGAGCAGATGCAGACATTATGAACGTTTTGACAAAAGCTCGGTATGATGACTACTTGATAGTTTAGTGCACCATGCTTTACGGCTTAGAATCGGGACGTCAAAAACGTTTTGAACGCCAAGGAGCATATAAGATGTTCCAAGAGTTGGAATTGGTATTTCATACTCATGCCCATGTTGAGAGGTATGAGACCTCTGACAGTACTTTGCCTACAAGATGGAGGAGAATAGCTCAACCAGTGAGCATGTGCTCAGATTGTCTGGGTACTACAATTGCTTGAATCAAGTGGGAGTTAATCTTCGAGATAAGATAATAATTGACAAAGTTCTCTAGACACTATCACCAAGTTACTAGAACTTTGTGATGAACTATAATATGCAAGGGATGACGAAAACAATTCCCAAGCTCTTCGCGATGCTAAAATCGGCGAAGGTAGAAATCAAGAAAAACATCAAGTTTTGATGGTTGAAAAGACCACTAGTTTCAAGAAAAAGGGCAAAGGGAAGAAGGGGAACTTCAAGAAGAACGGCAAGCAAGTTGCTGCTCAAGTGAAGAAGCCCAAGTCTGGACCTAAGCCTGAGACTAAGTGCTTCTATTGCAAAGGGACTGGTCACTGGAAGCGGAACAACCCAAGTATTTGGCGGATAAGAAGGATGGCAAAGTGAACAAAGGTATATTTGATATACATGTTATTGATGTGTACTTTACTAGTGTTTATAGCAACCCCTCGGTATTTGATACTGGTTCAGTTGCTAAGAGTAGTAACTCGAAATGGGAGTTGCAAAATAAATAGAGACTAGTTAAGGGCGAGGTGATGATGTGTGTTGGAAGTGATTCCAAGGTTGATAAGATCACCATCGCACACTCCCTTTACCTTCGGGATTAGTGTTGAACCTAAAGTAAATGTTATTTGGTGTTTGCGTTGAGCATGAATATGATTGGATCATGTTTATTGCAATACGGTTATTCATTTAAGTCAAAGAATAATTGTTGTTTTATTTAAATGAATAAAACCTTCTATGGTCATACACTCAGTATAAATGGTTTATTGAATCTCGATCGTAGTGATACACATATTCATAATAACCAAAAGATTCAAAGTTGATAATGATAGTGCAACTTATTTGTGGCACTGTCGTTTAGGTCATATTGGTGTAAAGCGCATGAAGAAACTCCATGCTGATGGGCTTTTGGAATCACTTGATGCTTGCGAACCATGCCTCATGGGCAAGATGACTAAGACTCCGTTCTCCGGAATAATGGAGCGAGCAACTGACTTATTGGAAATAATACATACTGATGTATGCGGTCCGATGAGTGTTGAGGCTTGTGGCGGGTATCGTTATTTTCTGACCTTCACAGATGATTTGAGCACATATCAGTATATCTACTTAATGAAACATAAGTCTGAAACATTTGAAAAGTTCAAAGAATTTCAGAGTGAAGTGGAAAATCATCGTGACAAGAAAATAAAATTTCTACGATCTGATCGCGGAGACGAATATTTGAGTTACGAGTTTGGTCTTCATTTGAAATGATGTGGAATAGTTTCGCAACTCACGCCACCTGGAACACCACATCGTAATGGTGTGTCCGAACGTCATAACCGTACTTTATTAGATATGGTGTGATCTATGATGTCTCTTATCGATTTGCCACTATCTTTTTGGGGTTATGCATTAGAGACAGCTGCATTCACGTTAAAAAGGGCACCATCTAAATCCGTTGAGACGACACCGTATGAACTGTGGTTTAGCAAGAAACCTAAGCTGTCTTTTCTTAAAGTTTGGAGTTGAGATGCTTATGTGAAAAAAATTCATCCTGATAAGCTCAAACCCAAATCGGAGAAGTGCGTCGTCATAGGATACCCAAAAGTAACAGTTGGGTACACCTTCTATCACAGATCCGAAGGCTAGATATTCATTGCTAATAATGGATCCTTTCTAGAGAAGGAGTTTCTCCTCGAAATAAGTGAGTGGGAGGAAAGTAGAACTTGATAAGGTAATTATACCTTCTCCTAAATTGGAAAGTAGTTCATCACAGAAATCAGTTCCAGTGATGCCTACACCGATTAGTGAGGAACTTAATGATGATGATCATGAAACTTCAGATCAAGTCACTACCGAACCTCGTAGGTCAACCAGAGTATGGTCCGCACCAGAGTGGTACGGTAATCCTTTCTGGAAGTCATGTTACTAGACCATGACGAACCTACAAACTATGAGGAAGCGATGATGAGCCCAGATTCCGCAAAATGGCTTGAGGCCATGAAATCTGAGATGGGATTCATGTATGAGAACAAAGTATGGACTTTGATTGACTTGCCCGATGATCGGCGAGCCATTGAGAATAAATGGATCTTCAAGAGGAAGACGGACGATGATAGTAGTGTTACTATCTACAAAGCTCGAATTGTCGCAAAAAGTTTTTGACAAGTTCAAGGTGTTGACTATGCTGAGATTTTCTCATTCATAGCGATGCTTAAGTCTGTCCGAATCATGTTAGCAATTGCCGCATTTTTATGAAATCTGGCAAATGGATGTCAAAATTGCATTCCTTAATGGATTCTTTAAAGAATAGTTGTATATGATGCAACCAAGAGGTTTTGTCAATCCTAAAGGTGCTAACAAAGCGTGCAAGCTCCAGCGATCCATCTATGGGCTGGTGCAAGCATCTCGGACGCTTTGATAAGTTGATCAAAGCATATAGTTTTATACAGACTTGCGGTGAAGCCTGTATTTACAAGAAAGTCAGTGGGAGCGCTACAGCATTTCTGATAAGTATATGTGTATGACATATTGTTGATCGGAAATGATGTAGAATTTTTCTGCAAAGCATAAAGGAGTGTGTGAAAGGAGTTTTTCAAAGAAAGACCTCGGTGAAGCTGCTTACATATTGAGCATCAAGATCTATAGAGATAGATCAAGACGCTTGATAAGTTTTTTCAATGAGTACATACCTTGACAAGTTTTTGAAGTAGTTCAAAATGGAACAGTCAAAGAAGGAGTTCTTGACTGTGTTGCAAGGTGTGAAGTTGAGTAAGACTCAAAACCCGACCACGGCAGAAAATAGAAAGAGAATGAAAAGTCATTCCCTACGCCTCAGCCATAGGTTCTACAAAGTATGCTATGCTGTGTACCAGACCTATTGTATACCCCGCCCTGAGTTTGGCAAGGGAATGCAATAGTGATCCAGGAGTGGATCACTGAACAGCGGTCAAAATTATCCTTAGAAGCCTAAGGAAGTATTTCTCGGTTATGGAGGTAACAAAGGGTTCGTCGTAAAGAGTTAGGTCGATGCAAGCTTTTACACCGATCCAGATGACTCTACGTCTCAATTTGGATACATATTAAAAGTGGGAGCAATTAGCTAGAGTAGCTCCGTGCAGAGCATTGCAGACATAGAAATTTGCAAAATACTTACGGATCTGAATATGGCAGACCCGTAGACTAAAAACTTCTCTCACAAGCAAAACATGATCACACCTGAGTATTCTTTGGGTGTTAATCACATAGTGATGTTAACTAGATTATTGACTCTAGTAAACCCTTTTGGGTGTTGGTTACATGGCGATGTGAACTATGGGTGTTAATCACATGGTGATGTGAAATATTGGTGTTAAATCACATGGCGATGTGAACTAGATTATTGACTCTAGTGCAAGTGGGAGACTGAAGGAAATATGCCCTAGAGGCAATAATAAAGTTGTTATTTATATTTCCTTATATCATGATAAATGTTTATTATTCATGCTAGAATTGTATTAACCGGAAACTTAGTACATGTGTCAATACATAGACAAAAAGGGTGTCACTAGTATGCCTCTACTTGACTAGCTTGTTGAATTAAAGATGGTTAAGTTTCCTAGCCATAGACATGAGTTGTCATTTGATTATCGGGATCAGATCATTAGAGAATGATGTGATTGACTTGACCCATTCCGTTAGCTTAGCACTTGATCGTTTAGTATGTTGCTATTGCCTTCGTCATGACTTATACATGTTCCTATGACTATGAGATTATGCAACTCCCGAATACCGGAGGAACACTTAGTGTGCTACCAAACGTCATAACGTAACTGGGTGATTATAAAGGTGCTCTACAGGTGTCTCCGATGGTGTTTGTTGAGTTGGCATAGATCGAGATTAGGATTTGTCACTCCGATTGTCAGAGAGGTATCTCTGGGCCCTCTCGGTAATGCACATCACTATAAGCCTTTTAAGCAATGTGACTAATAAGTTAGTTGAGGGATGATGCATTACGGAACGAGTAAAGAGACTTGTCGGTAAAGAGATTGAACTTGGTATTGAGATACCGACGATCGAATCTCGGGCAAGTAACATACCGATGACAAAGGGAACAACGTATGTTGTTATGCGGTTTGACCGATAAAGATCTTCGTAGAATATGTGGGAGCCAATATGAGCATCCAGGTTCCGCTATTGGTTATTGACTCGAGATGTGTCTCGGTCATGTCTACATAGTTCTCGAACCCGTAGGGTCCGCACGCTTAACGTTTGATGACGATTTGTATTAAAGAGTTATGTGATTTGATGACCGAACATAGTTCGGAGTCCCGGATGAGATCATGGACATGACGAGGACTCTCGAAATGGTCGAGACGTAAAGATCGATATATTGGAAGGCTATATTCAAACATTGGAAAGGTTCTGAGTGATTCGGGTATTTTTCGGAGTACCGGAGAGTTACGGGAATTCGTATTGCGCCTTAATGGGCCATACGGGAAAGGAGAGAAAGGCCTCAAGGGTGGCCGCACCCCTTCCCCATGGACTGGTCCGAATTGGACTAGGGAAAGGGGGCGCCCCCTTCCTTCCTTCTCCTTCTCCCTTCCCCTTTTTCCTATTCCATGTGGGAGGTGTAATCCTACTAGGACTAGGGAGTCCTAGTAGGACTCCAAAGAGGGCCGGCCTCCTCCTCCCTCCATCCTTTATATACGTGGCCAGGGGGCACCCCATAGACACACAAGTTGATTTCTTAACCGTGTGCGGTGCCCCCCTTCATAGTTACACACCTCGGTCATATCATCGTAGTGCTTAGACGAAGCCCTGCGTCGGTAACTTCATCATCACCATCACCATGCCGTCGTGCTGACGGAACTCTCCCTCGGCCTCAACTGGATCAAGAGTACGAAGGACGTCATTGAGCTGAACGTGTGCTGAACTTGGAGGTGCCGTGTGTTCGGTACTTGGATCGGTCGGATCGTGAAGACATACGACTACATCAACCGCGTTGTCATAACGCTTCCGCTTACGGTCTACGAGGGTACATGGACTACACTCTCCCCTCTCGTTGCTATGCATCACCATGATCTTGTGTGTGCTTAGGTAAATTTTTAAAATTACCGCGTTTCCCAACATTGACAATACCACCATTTTCTTGGAAAAATCAATTGAATGTGCTAGAAACCGGTAATGGATATTATCATGTTTTCTAGGCCCTTCCTGACATGAACATAATTTTCATAAAAATAATCTTCTTGCAATTAACTTGGGGGTGCCTTTACATTATAATGAGTTAAAGAGAGAAGATATATGACCTATCATTGATAAGATCATCGAGAACAATTTTTGATGGGTGGGCAAACACCTTTATTATATGGGTAACTTGATCTTGCTTTGCACTTGCGTTGCCATCATCGTTGCCTGCTTGGTATCTTTTATTAAATGTCCCCTATTAACTAGGGATAACCTATCAAAAGAAGGACCGTTGATGATAAGGCTTTCTTATGATGTTGTGATAATGAATTTGTTCAACACTTTTCTATTTGATTGTGTCGTGGCTAAGGAAGATTGGCAGTTTACCAATGTAGCTTTTGAAATGCCTAGTACTAAACGCATTGATGATATTTCTAAGTTTTGGTGCGGAAATAAATACATGTATTTATAATATGGTTAACTCTACCGCCTTATGGAGCACTTGGTGCCTTCGATATTAGTTCTGTTTCCAAAGGGAGAACATGGAGAAGTGTAAGATACGCACTAGGAAAAATGAATACTCTCCTCCATCAATGGAAAGTGCTCCGTGGCGATGCACGTTTAGTGTCGTCAATGCGTTGTCCACGTCTTCTAGATCATCATCGAGGAGAGCTCCTAAGGATTGTGTGGGTTTAGTTCTCCTACTGGATGCAGCTGACGAATAATGGTGTCGGATGCTGATCGCCAACACCAATTGGTTCCTTCGCGACGAGTGATTTTGCTTTGTATTTTGGCTATTAAGTTATTTTAGTTGTAGTTCTTCTTTGGTCCGCATTCGATGCTTGTAATGAACAAGAGTGAAAGTTTACCTTCGAGTTAAAGCTGGAACGTGGTTGTCTGCTCAGATTTAGCCTGCGGTTTGATACTATGTTACTTGGTTTTGTTTTTTTCTTTCAAAAAAACACCCTTAGATTTGATAAATACGAAGAAAAACAATAGCTAATACAATGTAGAAACAACTGGATTGAGAACAAGCATTAAAAGGTAAGATTATATTGTAAACTAGCCTTATTCTTATTTGATTGTTCGCCGCCCAACGAAGCATGAAAATTATACTGAACCAACAGTAAAAAGAAGGGACAGCTGCAAACGCCCTTGCCATATCATGCTTTAAAGAGCGCAATAGTCACTTGCCCCTAAGACGAGATCTAGTAATCACTGAAGCATCATCCCAGAGTACATGCTTGTAATTCATCACTACCGGTCTAGATGATTGAAGAAACTGGACCATACATAAGAAGATGTGGAAGACGTCCTATCAATAGCCAACCAATTGTCTTTCAAAAGACAGACTAACTACCAAGATCTGAAGAGAGCTAATTAGACCCGGCAACACAAACTCACACAGACCTTCTGTTGGTGCCAGATCGGATGTCATCGAGGTAGGAAGAGACGAGAGAGACCGGCCACCTCATCAATGTCACCAAGGGAAAAAAATACTAAGGAAAAAAGAGATGATGCTTGCAGTTTGATACCGTTACTTTTCGTTTTAACGAAATGAAGTTTGGGTTTGGGGAAGGGGGCTTTTTATCAACATAGAAAGGGGAAAAATGTTTGTTGTCCTCACTTACAAGCAACCCAACATTAGGTCCGGCCAGTATCGGTTGCCGAAGCCCGAAGCCCAGAGTCCATCCCGTTAATCCATTGCAGGGAGAGAGAAATACATGGATTATCTAAAAAAACAAAATGTTAAAAAACACATGGAGTATCGGTTGCCTAATGTTTTTTTAATTTACGTGTATTAAAAAATGTTAATAAAATTGAACAAAATTCCCCCAATTAAAAAAATATTCATTAATGAAAAAATATCCTGAAAATTCAAAAACTGTCCGTGACTTACGAAATAGTTTATTCATTCATAAAATGTTCACTAATTCAGAAAATGATCATGCATTTAGAAAGATGTTCGTTAAATAAAAATATATCCGTGAATTTAAAAAATTGTTCCACCAATTTCCGAAAAATGTTGGTCGATTCTAGAAATGTTCGTCGATTGAAGAAAATTATGTTAATTTTTTTTGCTAATAGTATAAAATGTTCATGAATTCAAAAAATGATCATGATTTTAGAAAATGTTAGAAAATCTGTAAAAGGGTTCACGAATTTGAAAAATGTTCATGATTTGAAATATGTTCACAATTTCACAAAATTGAGAGTGATAGTGTTACTCGGTGATGCAGTAAAATGTGGTCATGGCCGTTGAAGATTAAGATTTTTTTGCCGTTGCAACGCATGGGCCTTTTGCCAGTATTTCATAATGAATCTAACAATATTGATTTGACATTTTAAATGTTGATACTTTTCCTATAACGTTTGTTTGAGACTTTTTTTATAACTTTAGTCAAAGTAGAGATACTTTGACTGGACAAAACTTACACAGCGACTTTACCGGAGGTTTGATCGGGATCCGAGGATTCTAAGGGCTTTCGAACTGCTAAAAAATCTTACGTTCGCAGTGGAGTAAAAAAAAAAAACAAAATGGGGGCAAACGCGTGGAAGGCCCGGCCCGAAGTCTCAGCGGCGCGTCGCCATCGTCTCCCCACTTGGTCGTCATCCAACCCTCAAAAAAAAAAAAAACTTGGTCGTCATCCTCGCCGCCGATTCAACGCCTCGCCCGCTCCCCCTCCTCCTCAGTCCGGCCGTCTCCATGCCGACGAGGTCCAGGTCCTCGAGCTCAGAGGTGCGCGCGCCTCCTCCCCCGCTCCACCAGTTCCCGCGGTGCTGAACTCCTCTCGTGTTTGTTTGTTTGGTTAGCTGGGTCCCTTTTCCCTTTCCGAGCCGTGCCTTGTACGCTCCACCCTGTCCCCCTCCGTCCGTCGCGGTCGGCCGTCGCCACTGGGAGCCGTGAGCTACGACCACGAGGCGCCCCGCCCTTGGAGTTCCCAACCGGCCTAGTCGTGTCTGCCGGGGACGGAGAGGCGCGGGTTTAAATGCCGGCGGAGGCCACTAGCCAGTGGAGCAGCTGGGGCGGGGTTCCCAGTCGAGATTCGCCCTTCGCATGGTGAGCCAGTCCGCTTCCCCCTCCCCCCCTCACTTCATTCCAGCCAGGTCGCGTCTGTCGTAAATTGGACGCGTTTCACTAATCAGCTAGGGGTAGTTAAATTGCTGTATGCAGTTGTTCTAGCTAGGGTTTGAGCATGCTTGGTGCGGATCTGGGGTGCTAGATTTTGTGCTCCAGTGGATGATTTCTCGTCGAAGTTTAGAACCAGGTATCAGTAGATATTCGCTCTCGAAAAAAAGATATCAGTAGATGTTACGGTTGAAGAATCAACTCCTAAGGGAAAACTATTCATGATACAAATCCTAGGACCTTCTTTTTCTAGAAAAACACTGAATGGATTTTATGGTTCCTCAAAATTCGAAATCTCAAGTGGGAAACTCAGGACTCCGCTATACTAATTCTAGGAGTTTTTATGATACTAAAATTAGGAATTTACGTCTCTTCTAAGAAAACCCAGAATTTCATGGTACTAGTTCCAAGATTATTTTTTGACAAAAAAATACATTGAGCAAATTTCATGATTTTTCCTGCATTTAAATTTAAGTGCAAAATTGATAATTCTGGGACAGTAATTCAGCAACCGCAAATTAAATTGAGTGTACTCTGGGTCCCGGGAGCCGAAAATTCCCGTCCATTATAGGTGCTAATACACTAGTACTACTGATTCTAGAGTACAGACCTACCTACCAAACGGACCCCAGTTTATCAACCATAAACCCGTACAGAATAGGCCATTAATGCCTCCTAGTTCAGAACTCCTACTTCATTTAGTAAAACATGTTATCGCCTGCCAGAAGATGAGATGGACCACACATCAGTCAGATCCACCAAATCGAAGCCATACCTCAGCTGGCCCATGAGCACTCAGGAGATGGCGACCCGGAAGCCTGGCCCACGCCACACTACAGTTTTTTCTCGCGGGGACACTGTATTTATAGCTTAACATGTACTTGTGTCATTATAGCTTGATAATCTTGTTGGATACTAGTATGCACCCTTTCCCTTGCATCAGTATGATAGAATGTTTGGTGATTTTTTTAATAGGCTTTTCTTCTCTTTTGCAGAGTGCAGTTAAATTTCTTGTTCTCTCCAGGCTTCTGGCTTGCACTAGTTAATTAACAACTTCATTCCCTGGTTCCTTCCTGATGGAGGCATCGTCTTGCCTGCGCTACCAAGTCTGCGGTTTTGGTTTGTCCTGGATATGGCTATGTCTTCTTTTACTGCATCTCCTTCAGAATTGCAGCCTGGTGCTCTCAGACTCTCCTTATCTGGTCGGCATGGGGAGCTATGACATAACAGGGCCTGCGGCAGATGTTAACATGATGGGATATGCAAATGCGGAGCAGGTTGCATCAGGGATTCACTTCAGGCTAAAGTCACGCGCGTTTATTGTCGCCGAGCCTGATGATGGAAAGCGTGTTGTCTTTGTGAATCTCGACGCTTGTATGGCATCACAGCTTGTGAATATCAAGGTGCTCGAAAGGCTAAAAGCAAGGTACTAAGAAGCAACTTCTCCTGAATTAGTCATCAGAAATCCTGAAATGTTGATTATGAAGTTATTTTCCTACTTGTACCACGTTTGTTCTCTTGATTATGTTAAGCCATCATATAGCTGCTGGTGCCTTTCTGTATGTTCTTTGGATTATATGATCTGAGGTGCTGTCACTTAACGTGCTTAGCCATTTCACAATGCACATACATACTGTACAGTGGCACTCAATGGCATAATTTGAAGTCTTATGACCGCTTGGTTTCCTTCATCAATAAGAAAGTAGATTCTGCCTTTCACGCTCATGAAGTTGGGATGACTTAGCAAGCCTTGATTTGGCAGGTACGGTGACCTTTATAATGAGAATAACGTGGCTATCAGTGGCATCCATACCCATGCTGGGCCTGGAGGTTATCTGCAATATGTTGTCTATATTATTACATCACTTGGGTTTGTTCGTCAGTCATTCGATGTAATTGTCGATGGCATTGAGCAAAGCATTGTTGAAGCTCATAACAATCTCCGTCCTGGGAAAATCTATGTGAATAAAGGTATGCAACCAGTTGCACTGTGTGGGACTAATGTCTTAACAAACCACCATTTGTACTGATCTCACACGTCTAATTAAAACACATACGTTTGGTAATGTTTGTAGCGTCTTCCACCTCGCTCTAAAATGTCATTGGGTTTCAGTTTGGTTTAAATGTTACTTGAATTCTAGCTGCAAAAAAATATCTAACTACTATGTTCAATTCCTCATACGATGCCTCATGCGTTGCCTACTTTTTTCTCTCTATATGGTCTTGTGATGCCGGTTAAGTTTAGATTTAGTTGCTGCAAAGATTTTGTTATCAACCTCAGACGCTTGATGTTCAGGTGACCTTCTGGATGCTGGTGTGAATCGCAGCCCGAGTGGGTATCTGAATAACCCTGCTGAAGAGAGAAGCAAATATAGATACAATGTTGATAAAGAAATGACCCTTGTTAAGTTTGTAGATGATGAATTCGGTCCAGTTGGAAGTTTTAATTGGTTTGCAACTCACGGAACATCAATGAGTCGTACAAATTCTTTGATAAGCGGTGATAACAAAGGAGCAGCTGCACGTTTCATGGAAGATTGGGCTGAACAAAATGGCCTTCCAAAGCAGACAGGTCATGCAAATTCTGATGATTTTGGATCTTTGCACCTTCCGAGGAGAGTCTCTACAATAATACCAGAACCTGATGAGATAAGTATGTTCCATCCTTCTTGCCTTGTATATATAGTGTGTCGGATTGAACATGTTAGGTTGTTCCTAAACCTATTATTTTCTCCATTTGCTGTTGTTCAGCGGATGACTTAATGCAATTAGCATCATCCTACAAGGCCTCAGGTGGCAGAATATTGGCAAGTTCAAATATCACTAGGCGCATTAGAAACACTCAAAAGAACAATGCCAAATTTGTTTCCGCATTTTGCCAGTCAAACTGTGGAGATGTTAGTCCAAATGTCTTGGGAGCATTTTGCATAGACACCAACCTTCCTTGTGACTTCAATCACAGCACGTGTAATGGGAAGAATGAACTTTGCTATGGACGAGGCCCAGGGTATTCTTCTCGCATAGCAAGTTATTAACCTTCCATGAGCATCAGCGACAAGTCCTTATAAATGAGGTTTTCAAATATTGCTGTCTTGCAGGTATCCTAATGAGTTCGAAAGTACCCGCATCATTGGAAATAGGCAATTTCTGAAGGCTGCAGATCTCTTTAATTCGGCTTCGGAAGAACTACAAGGAAAAGTTGACTATCGTCACACTTACTTAGATTTCTCGCAACTTGAAGTTAGTGTTTCTACGAGTACGGGAGGTCAGCAGGTGGTGAAAACATGCCCAGCAGCCATGGGGTTTTCATTTGCTGCTGGAACCACAGATGGCCCTGGAGCTTTTGATTTCAAACAAGGAGATGACAAGGTTTGGTATATCAGTTAAATACTTGCTTCAAAATTGTAGATGACGTGGTATTCACTGACTGCGCACCTTCTATTATCAGGGAAACCCTTTCTGGAGATTAGTGGGGGGCATACTAAAGAAACCAGGGAAAGAGCAAGTCGAGTGCCAAGCTCCAAAACCAATATTGCTAGACACTGGTGAAATGAAGGAACCATATGATTGGGCGGTATGATATGCTTTTTTAAGTAATCATAAGCAGGCTTGTTACGTCGCTTTCTCTGAAATGTCTTAATTACAATTTCACTTAATAGCTGCTGCATCATCAATAAGGACCAATTCCACCAATGCCACCATCAATAAGGACCAATTGCTGCTGCATCAAATCAGCACTGCATAGGCTAATATATAAGATATAATTTCATTTCTGTAATGAACTTGATTTTTTTCCAGTGCGAGTTTCTTAGTTTTACTGTTTTAGAGATTAATGTGTAGGCACTATATATCTGCATGTTCACTCTCGACGCTGTTTCTTGGTAGAGGTGATGGGATCAAACGAGTCGTTATTTGTGAACTGCAGGGCACCTGTTGTGTGCAAGCTCCACAATATGTCAAATCAGAACCAAAATCTCAACTAGAAACCAATTTACCGAATTAACACAAATTTTATTTCCTGGTCTTATTGACTTCCATAATCTTTTGCAGCCTGCGATACTTCCCATTCAGATCATAAGAATCGGTCAGCTGGTTATCTTGTCTGTTCCTGGAGGTATATTCCAGTTCGTCAACCTTATTATGTCTGTCCAGTTAAAGTGCATGTGGGGTTTTTGTCTATCAAAACATGGCATGCTCGTGTTATCCAATGTTTTGAGTTACTGTTCTTTCTCAACAACACCAGCAACATGCATGTCTGCATCATTTTCCCACTTTGCTTTGCTAGTCAAGAAAAAAGTAGCCCAGTTGATCAATAGCTCAAGGCAGCAAGGCCAGCAAAGCTAAGTGAAATTGTATAGTAATTATGAGAGACTACTTAGTGGACCACAAGTCCACAAAGGAAGACTTTTCCCATGTTAACGGACTTGCTTTACGTAGCATGGTTTTTGAGCTCTGCCAAACACCTATTCTTGCTGGGCAGGAGTTATGTGGGGGGCAATTGCTTGGGTTTCAGAGCTAGCAATCATATGGTCAATAAGCGGCAGCACTCCTCTAATATTTTTTTGTTATGTTTTGGCACAGAATTCACGACAATGGCCGGCAGGCGGTTACGCGATGCTGTAAAAAATGTACTGATAAGTGGCAGCAATGGTGAATTTAATTCCAACACTCACGTTGTTCTCGCGGGGCTGACAAACACATATTCTCAGTATGTTACAACATTTGAAGAATACCAGGTCCAAAGATACGAGGTATGTGAACTTTGCTTCTGTACACCCCCTTAAATAAATTGACGGTGGAGATTAAAACACACCCCTTCAATCAAAATGGGTAATATAGTCCATTAAATATTAAATACTGGAGCGGTTTCATAGAGCTATGACCCTTGATTATGATTATTGTTGAGTGAACTTCGTGAGTGGCTATCTCTAATCAGCTCCACCCCAAGAAAACTGAGTTGGCCGGGATCTGCTACAGCAGCTTGCTGGTGGCTGGATTCCACAACAGATTACATCCATCAGTAGACTTCTCGTTGTGATATTTTTCATGTCCTTGCTACCCTTTTTTTACGGAAAGGAGGGAGTACCCTCAGCCTCTACATCAAGTGAATGCATCTAGTCCATATGCCCCTGCCCCATCTTTTTTTTTCGAGAAAACACAAAGGCTTTGCGTTTCTTTTCATTGAGAAGTGGGGGAACAAGTTACATGCCTCCTAGGAGGTGGTTTGCAGTTTATGTTACAATGATCTTAGTGGACATCCCAGGTGCTAGGGATCACCAATCGGAGGCTTGAAGCCCCGGCCCGAGCCCATAAGGCGGCCTCTGCTTTAATTCTCTCTGTTAGCTGGTGGACTGATGGTTGACCCCATCTAGATATGTCAGAATATTAGTCCCTCCTCTTCGATTTGCTTGCAAGCCTGCAGTATATTTAAGTGTCATTATTTGAAGATGTCAGAACTTGTTTCAGCCACATCCATTTTTTTAGCGCAAACCAGTATTTTTGGTTTTTGTTAGGAACTCTCCACAATTATACCAGTTTGGCTTTCATTGATGTTTTGTTGCTAAAGATCTGACATTTCTGAACCTGAATTTCCAGTGATTGTTCCATCAAACATATGAAATAGATCCACTCACATATGTACCAATGCATGAATAATTCGTTGGAGTGAATATGCGTTTTGCAGGGTGCGTCAACTTTGTACGGTCCCCACACCTTGAGTGCATACATTCAAGAATTTCAGAAACTTGCCACTGCTATGGTTGCAAACAAGGAGATCCCAGCAACAAACATCCTACCTCCTGACATGTTGGACAAGCAAATCGGACTGCTGCCAGGCGTCATTCTCGACTCGACTCCTCCTGGTGTTCACTTTGGGGATGTCAGCTCTGACGTCGCAGCAAACTCAGACTTCCGGAAGGGCAGTACCGTGAATGCTACGTTCCATTCGGCCTGTCCAAGGAATGATCTTCTAACCGATGGTACCTTCGCACTCGTTGAGAGGCTGAATGGCGACAACTGGATTCCTGTCTACGACGATGACGATTGGTCTTTGCGATTCAAGTGGTCGAGGCCTTCGAAACTCAGTCCAGAGAGCTTTGCGACGCTGGAGTGGACCATTCCTGAAGATGCTGTCCCTGGTGTTTATAGGCTGCGGCATTTCGGTGCCTCCAAGCCGCTGATAGGGTCGATTGAGCATTTCACAGGTACCTCTCGCGCGTTTGCAGTGCGTTAAGCAATACACAACTTGTGACGATGTCTGAGAACTGCTGCTCTTTATGCTTTTGTTACAAGCAAATATATAGCGTGTACATTAGGGAAAATACATTCCACTGTCGGGTGCATGTTCATATTATACTATCATGTGGACATATCTAGCGTTTTGCAATAGCGCAGGCCGTTTCAGGATACTGTATGTACGTCGTGGATTCACTCACGCATTACTTACTGTCTGTTGGTAAAGCCCATCTCCTTTTACCTTATTCCTCAAGAACTGAGTTAACAGTGGATTGGGCAAATTTGGACTCTGATTTGTTCCCCTTTGAGAGACTATATAGTTCAGATTGTACCATCATGCATATTGGATGTATATGTCAAGGCTGAGATGCATGCAGATTGGATGCCATGTTGTATGGACATATAATTAATCCATGGTTGACCACTGTTCGCATCATGTGAGGGTTACCGCCTTTGGGTGCTGGCTACGTGACCAGATGGCAAATTTTCTGGCATGATTGACTGACATAATTCATGGGAAATGGGAAATAGCAGTTCACAGCCTGGCACTAGAGTAGCAATTTCAAGCAGAAGGCTGCAAAAGCAGCAAGAGTAGCATTTCAAACACAAGGGTGCAAAAGCAGCAAGAGTATCTGTGATGTGGTAATATCTTGTATCGGAATGTGAACCGTGTTGTTAAGTCATCTGGTAGAGACACTTTTGTCATGCATACTTACATGATGAACTGAGACACTATTTTCCTCCTTTATGATCTCTTGAAGTATAGCTAGATAAAGGAAATTTCCACCACTCATGTTTGCTCATCTTTTGGCTTCCTCCAGTATTCCAGACTGTTCAGTAGACTGATTTCACATTTGTGAATCGCAAGTCCTGAATGTAATCTTGACGGAAGTATTTATACAAGGGATGTCAATGAAGTTGTCACCCTTCCTCATGCATTTGACATCCGTTACCCATTTCATGCAGTTTTAACCGTTCTTCGCAAGTGGAACGAATACAAGCGGTAGGATGCACATGATTTTGCACTTGCAGTGTGCATATTCTCATGATAAAACAGTTTCTGGACGAGTTACCTCCATACTCATGCCATGCTTTGGTAACACAAAAACAATAAAGCATGTGGAATAATTCGGCCTTTTTTCAGTTGTTCGCTTTCTCTCGAATGTCTAAATTGTGATTTTACTTAATACCTGACACCAATGGCACCATCAATATAACTAATTGCTGCTGCATCAAATCAGACCGCATAGGCTAGTATATGGGATATAATTCCATGTAACATTAGTGAATTTTGTTAGGAATAAGCAACTTGTATTCCCATGAGGCCATAGGCCGATATATATACATGTACAGGTGTGGAACATATGCAGGAAATCCCTTATACAACGGGATAAATACAAAGGGGTACATGACTTATATTATAACTCTAACACCCCCCCTCAAACTCATGGTGGATGAACAACACTGAGTTTGGAGAGATAAAAGCCATGTTGTGCTCTAGTCTGGGCCTTCGTCAAGAAATCCGCCAACTGTAACTCGGAAGGCACATACTAAAGAGCAATAACCTGATCCTACACACCAGCGCGCACATAGAAAGCATCAACACCAATATGCTTGGTGAGCTCATGCTTCATAGGATCGCGCACAATGCTAATAGCACCTGTACTGTCAGATAAGAGCAGAGTCGGTGTAGTGACAGAAACACCAAAATCCTGAAGTAACCACCGTAACCAAGTCACCTCTGCCGTCAAAAGAGCCATGGCTCGCAACTCAGCCTCAGCACTCGAACGGGAAACTGCAATCTGTTTCTTCGTCTTCCAGGCAATGAGAGAACCGCCAAGAAAAACAAAGTAAGCAGAAAGTGAACGGCGATCAGAAGGATCACTAGCCCACGTAGCATCCGAATAGGCCTGAAGCTGTAAAGAACTGGAGCTAGGAAAGAATAGACGGTGAGAGATCGTGCCCCGAAGATATCGGAGAACACGAAGGAGATGACTATAGTGAACCGATGTGGGAGCAGAGACAAACTGACTCAGAATATGAACCGGATAAGAGATGTCCGGACGAGTGACAGCTAGATAGACAAGACTGCCAACGAGATGACGATAACGCGTCGGGTCAGGGAGAGGATCACTATCAGTAGCACGGAGGTGAACATTGAGCTCCATAGGAGTCTCAACAATGCGCTCGTCAGTAAGAGCAGCACGAGCAAGAAGATCCTGGATATACTTTTCCTGGGATATAAAAAAGCTATCAGAGGTAGAAGAGACTTCAATCCCAAGAAAGTAGCGAAGAGGTCCAAGATCAGACATAAGAAACTGCTCACTAAGACGGGCCTTTACAAAGGCAATATACTCGGGGTCATCCCCAGTGATGATCATGTCATCAACATAGAGAAGAAGAAGAGTCCGACCACGAGGAGAAAGGTGAATAAACAATGCTGGATCATGAGCACTTGCTGAAAAACTAGCAGTAGTGACCACAGAGGCAAAACGCTCAAACCAGGCGCGAGGGGCTTGCTTAAGGCCATAGAGAGAGCGACGAAGACGACATACCATGCCATCAGGAACAGAATACCCAGGTGATGGCTGCATGTACACCTCACGCAGCTCACCATTAAGAAAGACATTCTTAACATCAAGCTGAGATATAGACCAGTGACGTGTAGAGGCAACAGTAAGAAGTGTACGAACAGTGGTCATATGGGCCACAGGAGCAAAAGTCTCGTCATAATCACGATCATGCTCCTGCTGAAAACCACGAGCCGGAAGACGAGCTTTGTGACGCTCAAGAGAACCATCAGAGCGAGTCTTAACCTTGTAGACCCACTTACAAGTGATGGGACGGACTTCGGGAGGAAGAGAAACAAGATCCCAGGTACCAGTGCGTTCAAGAGCAGCAATCTCCTCTGCCATCGCAAACTGCCATTCAGGATGAACAACAGCCTAACGATAAGAAGTCGGCTCAAGAACAGCAGCACCAGCGGTGGGAAATCCAAAGCGATCAACAGGCGGACGAGGGCGAGAACGCAAGCCATAAGTAGGCTGAGAGGAAGAGGACGACTCATCCAATGAGGCATCCACAGGTCGTGAACGACGAGTGTAATGCTGAGGAAAAGATGGAACAATAGAAGGAGGAATCGCCAAGGTAGAATCGGGGGGTGGCGACGAAGAAGTCACCGGAGATGAAGGTGTAGAATCCGGTGACATGCTAGGCGAGGAGACCGGAGAAGATGGTGGCTGCAAATCGACTAGAGGTGGAGAAGCAGAGGGAGTGGAACGAATAGGCACAGGCGCGACGAGGGTGATAGGTGAGTCAGGAAAAGTGAGGAAAGAGATATCCTCCACTGAAAAAATCGAGGAAGATGGGCGTGGGTAGAAGGGACGAGACTCATCAAAAGTCACGTCTCGAGAGATACGCATCCGACGACCGATAGGATCCCAACAACGATAGCCCTTATGTTCATCACTGTAGCCTAAGAAGACACACTCAACAGACTGAGCGGTCAGTTTGGTGCGTTCGCGAGGGGCAAGAAGAACATAGCAAACACAACCAAACAAGCGAAGCATCGAATAATCGGGAGAACGATCAAAAAGACGCTCGAAAGGAACACCACCCTGTAGAGCAGCGGAAGGCTGTATATTGATAAGATAGGTGGAGGTGGAGACGGCCTCGGCCCAAAAATGAGGCGGGAGAGAGGCAGCAATCATCAATGCACGAGCCGTCTTAAGAAGACGTCGATGCTTTCGCTCAGCCACACCATTCTGAGCATGAGCACCAGGACAAGAGAATTGAGAGAGAGTCCCTTGCTAAGCAAGAACACCACGCAACATCTTAGAGATATACTCGCCAGCGGAGTCAGCACGAAAAACACGAATGGGTGAAGAGAACTGAGTATGAACGATGACAGCAAAACGCTTATAAATAGACAACACCTCACTACGAGAAGTCATGAAATAAAGCCATGTGTAACGAGAGAAATCATCTATGAAAATAATATAGTATTTATGACCACCTTTCGAAGCGAAAGGAGCCGGACCCCATACATCAGAATGGACTAAATCGAAAGGACGCTTAGACACTGACTCACTATGTGAATATGGTAACTGAATCTACTTGCCAAGACGACAACCCTGACACTCTAAAGAGACATCTCCTGAGACAGACCCCAGAAGACCTCGACGAACTAAAGACGACAACCAAGAACCACACAGATGACCAAGTCGATGATGCCACTGCTTGAAGGAACCAGTAACGGAGGCGACAGAAGCGAAGGAACTGGCGATGGTGGTGGCAGCGGAAGGAACATGAAGCCAGTCCAACTCCCAAAGACCCTGAGAATCACGGCGGCGAGGGCCAGCCCCAACCAGAGTGTGCGTGTGACGGTCCTGGACAGAACAAGAGTCAACGTCAAGGATGACACGACAACCAGAATCAGTAAGTTGACCAGCAGAAAACAGATTCATGGTAAGTCGAGGAACATGAGCAACATCAGGAACAGAATAAGAAGGAGTGGAAAGATTGCCTCTACTAGCAACAGAAAGTGGAGTACCATCAGCAGTGAAGACATGAACAGGAGAATCCAGCGATCGAAGAGAGGACAAAGTGGAAGAATGAGAAGACATATGAAAAGAAGCTCCAGAGTCCAGAACCCATGGGGATGTACCTGACTGTGTAGAGGGCGGTTGCTCAGTGCGGGAAGCATCAGTCACAGAACCAGCAGTACCCGTCGAGGAAGAACCTGAAGCCGCGAGCATACGCTTAAGTCTCAGAATATCCTGCTCAGTCAAAGCAATGGCTGAAGCTGTCGAGGGAGATGACGAAGTCCCTGAGGATGATGATCGCGCCTTGCGTAGGTGTTTCCGCTTTGTGTAGCACTGGGACTCAATATGACCATCATTGTTGCAGTAGTCACAATGTGGACGGGGGCGACCTGAGCCTCCAGAAGGAGTGGGCAAGAGCGGCGGAGCACTCGAGCGAGAAGGGGTCGGTGCAGCAGGTGGAGTGGAAGAAGCCCGAGTAGTGAGCACAGAGGGAACCTCCAGCAAACCAGCACCACGTAAGCGAGTCTCCTCAGCACGAATCTCTGAAAGCGCCTCCATGAGAGAAATACGGCCACGAGCAAACAACTGAGCACGCCGGGGCTCAAACTCCTTACGGAGCCGAGACAGGAACTCGTAGACGCGATGAAACTCCAAATTGGCCTGGACAGCCTGGCAACAGGGACAAGTACGACAACCAGCACTGCAGAGAGAATCAAGCTGGAGCCAAATAGCAGAACTCTGTGCATAGAAGTCATCAACAGTAGAGTCACCCTGCTGAAGAGCATGCTCCTGACGAACCACAGAAAGGTATAAGGCATCACCAGAGGGCTCATAGCGCTGACGAAGACAGGTCCACATCTGAAAGACAGTAGGAAGACCCAGAAACTCAGAAGCAAACTGAGGCAGAACACTAGCAGTGAGAACAACTGCAGCACGAGCATCATCATCAAGCCACTGGGTGTAAACAGACAGAGCACCATGATACGTCTGAAGAGCCTCCTCATAAGCCAAAACCCTCTCATCATAAGCACGATCAGCAGCCTCATCAGCAAGCTTGGCCGCATCCTTGGCGGCCTGATTAGCATCCGTAGGAAGAACCAGTGGAGTCGGCGGAGTAGGGGCAACCGGAGGAACCGGACGTGACGGACAGCAGACCTCGCCAGAAAGAACACCCCAGAGACGGATGCCACGCATGTGAATGCGCATAAAGCCAGTGAACTCGGTGTAATTAGTACCATCAAAGATCACCGGACAGCGAGGGACAGCAACATAGCCCGATGCAGCAGACATTTTTTTTAGCAGAATCTGACGAGAGAGCTTCCAATCGGGACGGGATCCGGGAGCGGCAGGCAAGCGATCAGCTAGGATCGAGACGGCAACTGCGAGCGGGACTAGGACGATCGGGCCAGGGAGCGAGGCCGGTTGGGGCTTCGAGCGGGAGCAGCTTCGATCGGGAGTAGTGCAAGCCGGACTCGATCGAACCGATCGGGAGACTCCAGGAGATCGCTTCGATCCTGATCGGGAGATCAGGGCTTTCGAGCGGGAGCAGCTTTGAGCGGGAGTAAGACGAGCCGGACTCGATCGATCAGATCGGGAGACTCCGGGAGATCGAGGCCGGCGCCTTCGATCAGGGAGGAGAGACGGATCAATAGCACGAGTTGCAGCGTGCAAAAAATTGACCTAGCTCTAATACCATGTTAGGAATAAGCAACTTGTATTCCCATGAGGCTATAGGCCGATATATATACATGTACAGGTGTGGAACATATGCAGGGAACCCCTTATACAACGGGATAAATACAAAGGGGTACATGACTTATATTATAACTCTAACAAATTTTACATTCCTTAATTTTTCTGTAATGAACTTGATTTTTTTCCCATGAGAGTTTTTTAGTTTTAGAACTTAATGCGTAGCCACTATATATGGAGAGGTGATGGGATCAAATGAGTCGTCACCTGTTGTGTGCAAGCTCCACAATATGCAAATCAGAACCAAGATCTCAACTAGAGACCAGTTTACTGAATCAACACATTTTTCGTTTCCTGGTCTTGTGTTCACTTCTGTTATCTTTTGCAGCCTGTGATACTTCCCATTCAGATCATGAGAATCGGTCAGCTGGTTATCTTGTGTGTTCCTGGAGGTATATTCCAATTCGTCAATCCTAGGATGTCTGTACAGTTAGAAGTGCATACCATTTTTTTCTATCTACCAAGATGTGCTACGACATGCCATTCTTACGTTACCCAGTTCTTTCTCAACAACAACAGCAACATGCATGTCTGCATCATTATCTCACTTTGCTTTGCTAGGCAAGAAAAAGTAGCCCACTTGAACAATGGCTCAAGGCAGCAGCCAGCAAAGACAGGTGTTTGGTACATAAAATGGTTTGTATCTTAATGTAACTGTCAGCAAAAATAGTATATACTGTAGTAATTATGAGAAACTACTCAGTGGATCACAAGTCCACAACATGACAAAAAGAAGACATTGCCCATGTTAACGAGCACGCTATATATTTCCTTGTAACGAAAAGAAGACTTTGCCGGGCAGGACTTAGGTGGGGGCAATTGCTTGGGTTACAGAGCTAGCAAGCATATGCTCAGAAACTATAAGCACCATCACCCCGCTAATTTTTGTTGTTATGTTTTAGTATAGAATTCACAACAATGGCCGGCAGGCGGTTACGCGATGCTGTAAAAGATGTACTGATAAGCGGCGGCAATGGTGAATTTAATGCCAAAGTTCACATTGTTCTTGCGGGCCGGGCTGACAAACACATATTCTCAGTATGTTACAAAATTTGAAGAGTACCAGGTCCAAAAGATATGAGGTATTGTGCGAAGCGGAAAACGTCTTACCTCATCGAGAGGGGACGCCGTGCATGTTATAGGCAGGGGCGCGAGTCCCTGATAACGCATACAGTTGAGATCTTACAAGAGAGGTTACAACTTGGAGATCAAGCTAGGAAGAGATAGGGTTATGGTTACAGAAGATAAACCTCCTAGCCTACAACCGAAGGACTCCTGCTAAGATACGTTACAATGCGCCCAATGACACGCCCAAGGATGCTTAACACGTACAGGCTCAATATTGATGTTTAACACCCTCCCTTAATCACAACTTCATCAAGTTGAGATTATGCTTGAAGTCTTCAAAACTTCTTGTAGGCAAAGGCTTTGTGAATCCATCTGCAAGTTGATCTTTGGAATGCACAAAGCGAATGTCAAGTTGCTTCTGAGCAACTTTTTCTCTGACAAAATGAAAATCTATCTCTATGTGTTTTGTCCTGGCATGGAACACCGGATTTGCAGAGAGATACGTAGCACCAAGGTTGTCACACCATAAGCAAGGAGCCTGCTTACTTTGTATGCCAAGTTCCTTCAGCATGGACTGAACCCATATTATCTCAGCTGTGGCATTTGCCAATGCCTTGTATTCTGCCTCTGTGCTTGACCTGGATACAGTAGCCTGTTTACGTGCACACCATGATACCAAATTGGGTCCAAAAAATACTGCAAAACCACCAGTGGAGCGTCTGTCATCAAGACAACCTGCCCAATCAGAGTTAGAAAATGCACTGACAAAAGTAAACGGTGATTTGCTGAAGTTCAGTCCTAAGTTCAGAGTGTGCTTCACATATCGAACTATACGTTTTGCAGCTGTCAAATGAACATTGGTGGGTGCATGGAGAAACTGGCAGACTTTGTTAACAGCAAAGGAAATATCAGGCTTGGTAAGTGTGAGATACTGAAGAGCTCCTACCAGACTTCTGTATTTGGTGCTGTCCTCTTGATTCAAGGGCTCGCCTTTTGCAAGGGATAATCTTTCCGAGCTAGATAACGGAGTAAGTGAGGGTTTACATCCTTGTAATCCAGCCTTTTTAACCAAGTCAGTTGCATACTTTTCTTGAGAGAGGAGAAGTCCATCCTTGTGCTTCTTCACCTCAATCCCAAGAAAGTAATGCAAGTCACCAAGATCCTTTAGAGCAAAGTCTGCACTCAAATCCTTAAGAAGTCCTGTGATCGCTTCATCAGATGAACTGGTCACAATAATATCGTCAACATATATAAGAACAAATATGCATGTGTTGGACTTGTTGTAGATGAACAATGATGTGTCAGACTTAGAAGGAACAAAACTGAGTGCTTGCATTTTGTGACAGAGGCGAGCATACCATGCCCTTGGAGCTTGCTTTAACCCATATATATATAACGCTTTATCAAGCTTGCACACATAAGAAGGAGCATTCTTACTCTCAAACCCAGGAGGTTGTTTCATGTACACTTCCTCTTCCAGAACACCATGGAGGAACGCGTTCTGAACATCGAGCTGTTTGAGACTCCATCCTCTAGAAACAGCAATAGACATGACAAGATGAATAGTGGCCGCCTTTACCACTGGACTAAAGGTGTCCTCGTAGTCTATGACATATCTCTGTTTGAAGCCTTTTGCAACAAGTCTAGCCTTATAACGATCAATGGTTCCATCAGCTTTCCTCTTAATCCTGAAAACCCACTTGCAATCAATCAAATTTTTACCTTGCTGTGGGGGAATCAAGTGCCATGTTTTGTTTCTCTTCAATGCCATGTATTCTTCATGCATAGCTTTCTTCCACTTCTCATCACACAGTGCTGCTTCAAGGCTGTTAGGCTCATCTGGTTCACCTATGGAACAAACCATACCATCCTTGGTCATATGCTTGTAATTAATAGGTTGAATTACCCCTTGTTGCAGCCGTGTGCGTCGCTGTTGTGAAACAGCCGGATCAGTAGCCACAGAGGATCCTGCAGACTGCTCATTTGTGGCCACATCAGATCCCAATGAAGATTCTGGTGGATTTTCTGCGGCTGATTGTTGAAGTAGAGCACCTGGAATGGCCGCAGAGGATCCTGGTGCGTGTGCATGTGCATGCAGCTCATCATTACGTGATGATGGCGCATCCACCTGGGTCGCAACACCGGTCGGACCCTCCGTGCGTCGCGAGCCATCACGCCGCGTGTACGTCACCGGGTGGGTGGCGTACCTCATACCGTAGGTGGATGGCGACTGGTGCGGGGCCTCGACCGCCCGAGCGCGCGTGTCCCCCACGGGACTGGCACGTGGGTCTGGGGAAGGCGCGACGCACACGCCCGCGCCTGCACCTGCCCCGTCAGTAGGAGACGATCCCGAGGCGCCTGCACCTGCCTCGTGAGCAGGGGCCGATCCCGAGTCGGATTCGATCCGCTGCAGCCGGGCGGATCCCGAGGACGATCTGTCTCCCCCGGTGAAGCACATATAATATGGATATGGCTCATTTTCAGCCGCATTTTCTGCAGTTTTCGCATGGATTTCTTCTGTTTCATCAACACAAAAATCATGCACATCATTAGATGGGTTAGTCAATAAGTCATCAATATTAAGTCCCCCTTGATCAAAACTAGTGAGATGAGGAGGCAAAAGCAGGATTTCTTTGCGAAGGAGTGCACCAGCATTGGGATGGAGGTCAGCGAACGAAAATTTTGTTTCATCAAAGACCACATCACGTGAGATGTAGACACGGCCAGTAGAGACATCTAAGCACTTGACCCCTTTATGCTGGGCACTATACCCTAGGAAAACACACTGTTTTGAGCAAAACATGAGTTTGCGATTGTTGTAGGGACGAAGGTTGGGCCAACATGCACACCCAAAAACACGGAGAGACTTATAATCTGGTTTAGTGTGAAGAAGTATTTCTACCGGAGTTTCATTGTTAATGACGCGCGTAGGATCGAAAGTATGTCTAGAGGGGGGGGGGTGATTAGACTACTTGACCAAATAAAAATCTATCATTTTCCCAATTTTAAGTCTTCGCAGATTTTAGCAACTTAGCACAAGTCAAGCAATCAACATACACATGCAAGTCTAAGAGTATAGCAACGGAATGTAAAACATTGCACATGAAGGTAAAGGGAGGAGTTTGGAGGGAGCAAACGCAATGTAGATGCGGAGATTTTTTTCGTGGTTCCGATAGGTGGTGCTATCGTACATCCACGTTGATGGAGACTTCAACGCACGAAGGGTAACGGTTGCGCGAGTCCACGGAGGGCTCCACCCACGAAGGGTCCACGAAGAAGCAACCTTGTCTATCCCACCATGGCCATTGCCCACGAAGGACTTGCCTTACTAGGGTAGATCTTCACGAAGTAGGCGATCTCCTTGCCCGTACAAACTCCTTGGTTCAACTCCACAATCTTGACGGAGGCTCCCAAGTGACACCTAACCAATCTAGGAGACACCACTCTCCAAAATGTAATAGATGGTGTGTTGATGATGAACTCCTTGCTCTTGTGCTTTAAATGATAGTCTCCCCAACACTCAACTCTCTCTCACAGATTTGGATTTGGTGGAAAGATGATTTGAGTGGAAAGCAGCTTGGGGAAGGCTAGAGATCAAGATTCTTGTGGTTGGAATTGAATATCTTGGTCTCAACACATGAGTAGGTGGTTCTCTCTCAGAAAATGTATGCTGGAAGTGTAGGTATGTTCTGATGGCTTTCTCCACGAATGAAGAGTGGGTGGAGGGGTATATATAGCCTCCACACAAAATCTAACCGTTGCACACAATTCACCAAACTCGATGGGACCGAATCGGAAAACTCGGTCAGACCAATTCAGTTCAAAATGTGAATGTTAGGCTTTTCGGTGGGACCGACATGTCAACTCGGTGGGACCAATTTCATTAGGGGTTAGGGCATAACGTATCTCGGTGAGACCGATTACTCAAACTCGGTGGGACCGACTTTGGTAATAAGCTAACCAGAGAGTTGGTCAGGCAAACTCGGTGGGACCGATTCTCTCATTTTGGTGAGACCGAAACGTTACGAAGGGGAAACAGAGAGTTTGCATTACGAACTCGGTGGGACCGATCGCTCATCTCGATTAGACCAAAATGTTACAAAGGGAAACAGAGAGTTTGCAATCCCATCTCGGTGCGACCGAGATCCCTATCGGTGAGACTGAAGTGACTAGGGTTTCTGGCAGTGGCTATGTCAAATGAACTCGGTGGCGCCAGATAGATCAAATCGGTAGGGCCGAGTTTGACTTTTGGTTTGGGACATATGTGGATATGAGAAAGTGGTTGAGGGTTTTTGGAGCATATCACTAAGCATTTTGAGCAAACAAGCCATTAAGCAACACCTCGTCCCCTTTTAATAGTATTGGCTTTTCCTATGGACTCAATGTGATATTGGATCACTAAAATGAAAATGTAGAGTCCTGAGCTTGAGCCAATATGTGTCCTTAGCATTTTGAGGGGTCCACATTCCTAATCCATGCCATGCCAATCATTGAACTTTCTGAAATGATCATCTTTGAATAGCATTAGTTCAATGAGCTATATGTTGTTAGTAATTACCAAAACCACCCAGGTATAGTTGCACTTTGAATCTCCCCCTTTTTGGTAATTGATGACAACATATAGATCAAGCTTCGACAAATGATAATAAGATTTAAAATACATCGTCGCTTTGAGAAGTATGTGATAAGCAAGAGCTCCCCCTAAATTTGTGCATTATTTAATATGTGCTTTTGGATGCAAATGCACAATCGATTAGGATCATGGGTTACTCTTCCATGTCACATACATCTTGGTGGAGCGCTCAAAATGATAGGAATTAAAACATGCACTCATCACCAAGCAAAGTGAATGATCATATAGGGATATAAGAGATAATAATATCGAGCAAGCATTAAAGTATGATATGATCAAACACATGATCATGTAAGTATCTCACATGCAGACATAAAGTATCAAACAAGCACACACAAAAGTTAGCAAGTAGCAAGAGAGACAAAGAAGCAAAACACTCTCTCTCGAAGCCTATGATCTATACATTCCCCCCCCTTTGGCAACAAGTTACCAAAAAGTTTGAAAATGCATAGTGCTATGCGTCTCTCATGATTGGTCTTCGGGAGGTAGTGTAGAGAGAACTCCAAGGACGAAGGCATCAGTTGATGTAGCTGGAGCTGGTGGAGTGGCTGCTGGAGGTGGAACTGAAGCTGTTGCTGCTGGTGCAGATGAAGTAGCTCTTGTATCTGGCACTGGCACTGCAGCTGACCTCTGACCTCTTGGCACTCGCTGAAAGCATCTGTAGTACCCTGTCCTCTCTTCTCCTCTGCTTCCTCCTGGAGCTACTCAACTGCAGTCTGTATCTCAGTGACTTTCAGATCAAGATCATAAAACTTTGTTTCTATAATCCTATCCAAGCTCTCCTGATTCTGAGTCAGGGTCGCCAAGCCCTCCTCAATCCTCAAAGTTGCTTGAATCAAATAGGATAACTGATCTTGTTTGCTCTTTAAGAACACCTGGGATGCCTCCTCAACACTAGGCATATTTGCAGCTTTTTCTGCCTTTGCCTTTGCTCTCTTCTCTTGTGCTTGCACTGATGATGGTTCATCCTCATTCATCACAACCGTGTTATCTTCAAATTCTGGGTGCAAAGGTAAATGCTCCTTGTCCAACAAGTAAGTGCCCGTGCCCATCTTGGAGTTGATGAGCACCTGGATGTGTGGAGCATACCCACATGATCTCTTCTGCTCAGTAGCTGTCCTTTTGATTGTCTCTACAATCAGACTCATGACTTTGAATTTTTGAGGAACATCAAAGATCTGCAACAAGTTGATGGAATGTCCTCTAATCATCTTGTGATATCCAGATTTGGGTAACAGAGTATGCCTTAAGATGGTGTTGATAGTAAGCAGACCAGACAATAAATAGTGTACAGATCCAAACTTGTGTGTGTCCAAAGCTTTATCTTGGATCTCTTTGTACATATTTGCCATAGAGTTGTGGTCTTTCTTCTTCTTGGCATACACATCCAAATCATCCTCATGCTCTTCTGGGGCATTGATCAACTTGGCCCACTCAGCAACAGTTGATTGGTACCTTGTACCTTCAGACATCCACACTATTCTACCATCTGGATAGAAATGAGCTGTAGAATAAAACTGCATAATGAGCTCATCATTCCATTTGGTAAGCTTCTGTCCAACAAACTTGTCAACTCCACAAGCTTTGAAACTTTCATGCATTCCTGGGAAATAATCTTCATTCTCATCAATGAATTCCCAATCAACCCACTTCATATCACAGACAATTGGCTTCTTGTCAAGCAGAATAGTCTCATAGAAATCTTGTTGTTCTTTGGTGTGGAACCTGTAGTCCACAGCAATCGTCCTCCTCACAGCATAGGGATCAGACTGTCTCCACAATCTCAGTCCTTCATCCTTCCTGATGTGCATGTCCTCAGCCACTGGATGAGTGTCATTGTGGTTTGGAATCTTTGGTTTCAGTTTTCTCAGCACTTGGGCTTCATCATCTTCTTCTTCAACTTCAGGCACTGGGGCCTTGTTCTTCTCTTCAGCTGGTATGTTCCTGGTGCTTCTCTTGGGCTTAGAAGTCTTTTGATCTTGAGTAGTTGCTTTGGGAGCATTTTGGGCTTTGATGGAGCAGCCCCTGACTTGATTGCATCTCCCATGAGCTTCTGGGACTTGGGTGCTGGTGCATCCTCTTCCTCTTCCTCTTCATCTTCTGAAGAATGCTTTCTCAAATTCAGCCATGGGGTCCACCTTCTTGCACCATCTTCCCCTCTTTCTCTCCTTCTTTTTCTTATCCTCATCAGCATCCTCTCCCCCAGTTGACTTGGAGGGTTCCTGAGTGGAGGCCCTGGCCTTAGACATTGGGACTCTCTTTGCAGGTGCTTTCTTGTTCAAGCTAGGTTTGGTTGCAGCAGCAGCTCCATATTCCTTCTTCAGGACTTTCTTCTTGGAGCTCACTTCCTCCTCAACAGCCACATAGTCCTCATCCTTAGAATCTGAGGTTTTCTTCTTCCTAGATCTGGTGGCTGCCTTTGTCAAGTTGCTGGGAGTGCTCCTGCTGCCCTCATCATAGCTGCTTGAGGGACTAGTGCCCTCACTCATTTGCACTTGCTCTTCAGATTTGTTCTGGCTATCACTCTGGTCAGACATCTTGGCAAGCAAACTGACAGCAGACCCTGTGAATAGATATAGATAAGGTAGAGTGGATGAGCATCACAAAGTGCAGAGTTTTTGCAAAACAGATGACTCAAAAACTTAGTTTTAGTTCTCCATAGAAAGCATTTCGGAGCTACCGATTTGATAAACTCGGTGATACCGAAGCAACTTTTGGAGTCTAAACTAGTGAACTCAGTCAGACCGAGTCATAGTTCGGTGGCTCCGAGATTGCTAGGGTTTCACAGAGAGTTGAACTCGGTCACACTGATTTGCAATTTTCGGTCAGACCAAAAAATGCATGTGCAATGGCCTAAGCCAAATCGGTGAGACCGATTTCTACAACTCGGTCGGTCCGAGATGAGTTCGGCGGAGACCTAACCCTAAATTTTCAAATCAAACCTAATTTGAAGGATGTTTTCCTCTGGATAGATTTCATATGTGGTAAAGATCATGACAAAGCAATGTGCTAGGAATCGGAGTAAGGAAATAGCACAAAAGATCGAACTCATACCCTAGCTCGGCGGTGAGTTCGCTACAACGACAACGGTGGGGCAGAATCCCGTTGACAGCGACAGAAACCAGCGGCGGGAGGTCGCTGGTGACGAGGAGACGATCCGGAGACCCGAGGCGGCAGAGCAGGACACGTGCGGGCTGAGGAGTTTTGAAGAAATTTCCAAAATCTCACCCGTGGGTATATATGTCCTGACCCTATCGGTGTGACCGAGTGGAACAACTCGGTGGCACCGAGATGCAGAATCGCAAGCGGTTACTGCAACTCGGGTGTGACCAAAAAGTTCAAATCGGTTGCACCGAGATTGAAAACCTAGATCAACTCAGTGAACTCGGTGTGACCGAAATGGATGAATCGTTCATACCGAAATGCACAGAGAGGTTTTTGAAGTTTAAGTCTATGACGAATTGGGGACTCTGAGTGCTCCTCACACAGAGTGGTTCGAATCTGACTTGATCAAACTTTGTGATGTAGCATGAATAGAGTTTGAGACGAGAAAAGCATAGATAGCTAGAGAAAGTTCTTAGGCATTCTTGTCCATCTACTTGGCAAAAGAAAAAGAGCCAATCAATCCAAGAAACAAGTGGATGTCCTCAAATGAGTAAAATATGCAATCAACATGCTCACACAATAAAATGGCAAATAAAATATGTGACAAAGCATGCACAAACACTCTAGCATCTATCAAGCAATTGGCGATGACTAGGTCATCTATATATGAGTCTATTGACTTAGGAGTCAAATGAGAACATTTGATCATAGGTCATACTCATCGTGTAAGCACAAGTGGGGTTACCACTTTTACATAAAGCATTGTTGTGTTCACATCATTAGAGTTGCTTTAGCTCAATTGTTGGAGTAAAGCGCCCCTAGATGTGATATCCCCCCTAAGAGGGATGAACTAACCTTGGGTTTTGTCGATGATGACTTCATGTAGATGTTGAAGATGTGGATGCTCAATGTTGATGTAGATCATTTGGAGCAATCCATTGGAGTGAGTTGCACTTTCAATACCTACACGGGTTAGTCCCACAAGGAACAAACAAGGATATCCATAGACATAGAGTGATGTACACATAGATGATGTCCATGAAAACATTAGGTTACCTTGTCCCTTGTCTTACCAACAAGAGCGTTTGTGACTCCTTGAACTAGTGCAAGATGTGGAAGTTGTTTGCACTTGTCCTCGCCAAAATGATATGAGTGAAGTATGTTGGTGGAGTCACCCTCAAGAACTCCCTAGTTCTTCTTCTTCTTCTTCAGGATCCACATCATCTTGATGGGAATCCTTGGAGTTGTAGTCGTACTTGACATAGTAGAACTTGATGTAGTCTTGGGAACCCACTTGACCAAGGCCTTAGGAGCTTCTTCAAATGCATCGATCTCCTCTTGAAGCTTGTCCTTGCCTTTTTTGCTTGTGGTCTTGTGGTGGAAGATCATCTTGATCTTGTGTCCCTTGGAAAGAAGTAGGATCATACTTCTCTTGTTGAGGAACAAACTTCATCTTGGGGTATTGATCTTCTTCCCACTAAACTCCATTGGCATTGAACTTTCGTTCAAAACCAACACCTTGATTCTTCCGGTGTCTTCCTTGCTTGCGTACAATTTCCTCAAATTGCTTACTCCCGGCAATGCTCTTGTAAACACCTTTCTCTATAATTCCCTTCAATAAGCTATTTTCTTGCTCAAGTGTGACTTGGCTAAGAGAATCATTAGTGGTATCAAGAGAACTACTAGAAGCAACAACATTGGACTTAACATGATTGTTGTTACTACTAAAAGAAGAATCTTTCTTACTCTTGTTACTAGATTTAACTTGTGACATGTAAGTAGACAAGAGTAAACGCTTGGCAATGTAAGAAGAACTTTTCTTGCAAAGATCATCATTGATTGCTTTTAAGAACCCATGCTCTTGCTCAAGGTTGAGCTTTTCAAAGTGTAACTTTTCATGAGTCTTTAAAAGTTCTCGATGATCTTCCAAGGTAGTTTCATGAGCTAACTTAAGAGTGTTTAGTTCTTTAGTTAGACGCTCAATCTCCTTCTTATCATCATCATTCGTTTTATCTTGATTATCATGATTAATAGCAAGTTCATCATAGTTTTCATCACTAGAGTTGTCAACAAGTAAATCATCATCACCTAGCAATATCTTCATCACTATTGAAATCAACATACTCAGGGTGTGATACCTTTGGGCCTTTAGCCATGAAGCATCTTCCAATTCCTTAATTTGGTGAACCAAATATGTCGTAGGAGTTGGTTGACACAAGTGCTAGACCAGCAACACCTTCATCTTTAGTATATTCGGAGTCGGAGTGATAACTTCTTTCAGAGTGATGGTCGGAGTCGGAGCCGGATACCCATTCACCAACATGAGCTTGATGTCTTCGTTTTATGTAGCTCTTTGATGATTTGTCCTTCCTTTCCAAATCCTTGCTTCTCTGAGAGGTTCTTCGTTCATAACAATCATCTCTACTCCTCCTCTCTCTAGGTGGTGATTCTTCTCTTCTACTTCTTCTTTTTGGTGAATCTTCTCTTCTCTTGTAGGGAGCCGTACACTCATTGGAGTAGTGTACGGGTCTTCCACAATTGTAGCAATTACGTTCACGACTCGAAGATCTTTTGTCATTGCAGGACCTTGACTTGGAGCTTCTTTCCTTGCTTCTACTCTTGTAGAACTTGTTGAAATTCTTCACCATTAGGTTCAATTCCTCATTGAAGGTTTGTTTCTCACTTGATGATGTAGGGGCATCACATGAGGCTTTGTAAGCACCACTTGACTTGTTGTGAAGCTCTTCCTTATCCTTGAGTGACATCTCATGAGCAACAATTCTTTCAATGACTTCTGTAGGCTTGAGATCTTTATAATTGGGCATCATTTGGATAAATGTGCACACGGTATCATATTTTGCATCCAAGGCTCTTAGGATCTTCTTGATGATGAATCTACCAGTCATCTCTTCACTTCCTAAGCCGGCAATCTCATTTGTGATGAGAGCAAGCCTAGAGTACATTTTAGCGACACCTTCACCATCCTTCATTTTGAACTTGTCAAGTTGACTTTGAAGCACATCCAATTTGGATTCCTTGACGGAGTTGGTACCTTCGTGCATATCAATCAAAGTATCCCAAATTTCCTTTGCATTCTCAAGACGGCTGATTTTGTTGAATTCTTCGGGGCACAATCCGTTGAAGAGGATATCGCAAGCTTGAGCGTTGTATTGCACCATCTTCAACTCTTCCGCGGTAGCTTCACGGTTCGGTTCTCTCCCATCAAAGAATTCACCTTGCAAACCAATACACACGATAGCCCAAACGGCAGGGTTATGTCCAAGAGTATGTATTTTCATCTTATGCTTCCAACTAGCAAAATTAGTACCATCAAACTAAGGACCTCTGATGACCCACAAGTGTAGGGGATCTATCATAGTCCTTTCGATAAGTAAGAGTGTCGAACCCAACGAGGAGCAGAAGGAAATGACAAGTGGTTTTCAGTAAGATATTCTCTGCAAGCACTGAAATTATCGGTAACAGATAGTTTTGTGATAAGGTAATTTGTAACGGGCAACAAGTAATGAAAGTAAATAAGGTGCAACAATATGGCCCAATCCTTTTTGTAGCAAAGGACAAGCCTGGACAAACTCTTATATGAAGGAAAACGCTCCTGGGGACACATGGGAATTATCGTCAAGCTAGTTTTCATCACGCTCATATGATTCGCGTTCGTTACTTTGATAATTTGATATGTGGGTGGACCAGTGCTTGGGTACTGCCCTTCCTTGGACAAGCATCCCACTTATGATTAACCCCTATTGCAAGCATCCGCAACTACAAAAGAAGTATTAAGGTAAACCTAATCATAGCATGAAACATATGGATCCAAATCAGCCCCTTATGAAGCAACGCATAAACTAGGGTTTAAGCTTCTGTCACTCTAGCAACCCATCATCTACTTATTATTCCCAATGCCTTCATCTAGGCCCAAACAATGGTGAAGTGTCATGTAGTCGACGTTCACATAACACCACTAGAGGAAAGACAACATACATCTCATCAAAATATCGAACGAATACGAAATTCACATGACTACTTATAGCAAGACTTCTCCCATGTCCTCAGGAACAAACGTAACTACTCACAAATCATATTCATGTTCATAATCAGAGAGGTATTAATATGCATAGAGGAACTGAACATATGATCTTCCACCAAAAATAAACCAACTAGCATCAACTACAAGGAGTAATCAACACTACTAGCAACCCACATGTACCAATCTGAGGTTTTGGGACAAAGATTGGATACAAGAGATGAACTAGGGTTTTAGAGGAGATGGTGCTGGTGAAGATGTTGATGGAGATTGACCCCCTCCCACTGAGAGGATTGATGGTGATGACGATGGTGATGATTTCCCCCTCCCGGAGGGATGATTCCCCGGCAGAACAGCTCCGCCGGAGCCCTAGATTGGTTCCGCCAAGGTTCCGCCTCGTGGCGGCGGTGTTTCGTCCCGAAAGTTTCCTTCTGATTTTTTCCAGGATGAAAGACTTCATATAGCAGAAGATGGGCACCGGAGGCCTGCCAGGGGCCCACGAGACAGGGGGCGTGCCCCCACCCTCGTGGCCAGGGTATTTTTTATTAATTCCAAAACGTGCCTCCGTGAAGTTTCAGGACTTTTGGAGTTGTGCAGAATAGGTCTCTAATATTTCCTCCTTTTCCAGCCCAGAATTCCACCTGCCGGCATTCTCCCTCTTCGTGTAAACCTTGTAAAATAAGAGAGAATAGGCATAAGTATGGTGACATAATGTGTAATAACAGCCCACATAATGCAATAAATATCGATATAAAAGCATGATGAAAAATGGACGTATCAACTCCCCCAAGCTTAGACCTCGCTTGTCCTCAAGCGAAAACCGATAACAAAAAATATGTCCACATGTTTAGAGATAGAGGTGTCGATAAAATAAAATACGGACATGAGGGCATCATGATCATTATTATAACAGCACCATATATAAATATTGTCATATGATTTCTTATGCTCAAGTAATAATCTATTCACAATGTCAAATATGAATCAGAAACTTCATTGAGAACTAACAAACTATCATCTCGGTCATTGAAGCAATTGCAATTTATCATAACATCAGAAAGAGTCAATATAAGATCTTTTCAGCAAGTCCACATACTCAACTATCATTTAGTCTTTCACAATTGCTAACACTCACGCAATACTTATGGTTATGGAGTTTTAATCGAACACAGAGAAAGATAGGGGCTTATAGTGTTGCCTCCCAACCTTTTACCTCAAGGGTAATATCAACAATAATAGTTCATGATAACTTTACATCCAATTGGATATATATATCAGGATCTTTCCAACACATGTGCTTGCCAAAGGATAAAATATAAAAAGGAAAGGCGAAGATCACCATGACTCTTGTACAGGGTATAAGACAAAAATAAAAGATAGGCCCTTCGCAGAGGGAAGCAGAGGTTGTCATGTGCTTTTATGGTTGGATGCATGAAATATTAATGCAAAAGAACGTCACTTTATATTGCCACTTGTGATATGGACCTTTATTATGCAGTCCGTCGCTTTTATTGCTTCCACATCACAAGATCGTATAAAGCTTATTTTCTCCACACTAATAAATCATACATATTTAGATAGCAATTTTTATTGCATGCAACAATGACAACTTACTTGAAGGATCTTACTCAATCCATAGGTAGATATGGTGGACTCTCACGGCAAAACTGGGTTTAAGGATATTCGGAAGCACAAGTAGTATCTCTACTTGGTGCAAAGAATTTGGCTAGCATGATGGGGAAAGGCAAGCTAAACAAGTTGGATGATCCATGACAATATACTTTATTTCAGATATAAGAAAACATAACCCATTACGTTGTCTTCCTTGTCCAACATCAATTCTTTAGCATGTCATATTTTAATGAGTGCTCACAATCATAAAAGATGTCCAAGATAGTATATTTATATGTGAAAACCTCTCTTTCTTTATTACTTCCTATTAATTGCAACGATGACCAAAACTATGTTTGTCAACTCTCAACAACTTTTATTCATCATACTATTTATATGTGAAGTCATTACTCTCCATAAGATCAATATGATCTCTTTATTTCTTTTTATTCTTTCTTTTCCTTTTATTCCCTCACGATCATAGCAAGATAATCAAGACCTTGACTCAAAACTAATGTTTATTATATATAGCTCACGGACTCGATTACATAGAAGGATCATAAAGCAAAACTCAAAACTAAATCATACTAAAACTTTATTCTACTAGATCAAGATATTACCAAAAGGATCAAACTAAGAAAAACGGTAAAGATAGGAGTGTGATGGTGATACGATAGCGGGGCACCTCCCCCAAGCTTGGCAGTTGCCAAGGGGAGTGCCCATACCCATGTGATTATGTCTCTTTCTTCGGAGGTGGTGAGGTGATATTCTTGGCGATGATGCCCCTCAGGATACGATTCTCCTCCTCGAGCTTACTGAATTGCTGCCTGAGGTCCATTATTTCCTTACGGAGCTTATCCGTGATGGCTAAGGCTCCTTTCACCCAAGGATGTTGCATAGCTACGGGAGAACAAGTAACACTCTTTTTCATATTTTCATAAGAGAGAAATCTAACATTGGAAGGGATGACCGAGTTTGGAATAGCTGAGCTCTGTAGTTCCCCCATCGTGAATCCGGCCTGGAAATGAGAAGTAACTTCCTAATCCTCCTCCATGGCATCTATCCTTTTCAAGTCAGCTTCCATCTCTTCCTCCGTTGATGGCCCAAAGTGATAGGCATCGCTATTTGCTCCTGGACCCGGTGTCGGATGAGACACCCGACTCTCCCCGACTGACTCTTGAGAAGACATCTTGCTCTAATCTGCGGCGGAAACAGTTCGAAACAAAAAGCAGAGGATATTTGCGTGGTACGGTGGTCAAAACCTTCGGGAGATTATATAGTGAATTTTTACCGACCAAAAGAAGTATCGTGCAAGAAAACGGAGTCCGAAGAGCACACGAGGTGCCCACGAGGCAGGGGGCGTGCCCTCCTCCCTCGTGGACGCCTCGTGTCCTTCCCGGACTACTTCTTATTTTCCTATTTTCTTAAATATTCCAAAACAGAGAAAAATTGCCATTAGAACTGTTTTGGGGTCAGTTTACTTACATTACCATATACCTATTCCTTTTCGGAGTCTGAAGCGTTCTGGAAAGTGTCCCTTATGTATTCCTCAGGGGTTACAGTTTCAATAACATTGGTTTCAACAATTATGGCATTACCTGAGATATAATGTTTGATTCTTTGACCGTTCACCACCTTCGGATTTGTGCCTTCGAAGTTTTTGATTTTTATGGCACCGGAACGATAGACCTCCTCGATAACGTAAGGACCTTCCCATTTTGAGAGGAGTTTTCCTGCAAAAATCTCAAACGAGAGTTGAATAGCAACACATAATCACCTACATTAAACTCACGCTTTTGTATCCTTTTGTCATGCCATCTTTTAACTTTTTCTTTCAACAGTTTGGCATTCTCATAGGTCTGGGTTCTCCATTCGTCAAGTGAGCTAATGTCAAATAGCTCTTCTCACCGGCAAGTTTGAAATCATAATTGAGCTCTTTAATGGCCCAATATGCCTTATGTTCTAGTTCGAGAGGCAAGTGACATGCTTTTCCATAAACCATTTTATACGGAGACATACCCATAGGATTCTTATATGCAGTTCTATAGGCCCATAATGCATCATCAAGTTTCTTGGACCAATTCTTTCTAGATCTATTAACAGTATTTTGCAAAATTAATTTGAGCTCTCTATTACTAAGTTCTGCTTGACCACTAGATTGTGGATGGTACGGAGATGCAATTTTATGATTAACATCATACTTAGCAAGCATTTTACGAAAGGCACCATGAATAAAGTGTGAACCACCATCAGTCATTAAATATCTAGGGACTCCAAACCTCGGAAAAATAACTTCTTTAAGCATCTTAATAGAGGTGTTATGATCAGCACTACTAGTTGGAGTAGCTTCTACCCACTTAGTAACGTAATGAACAGCAACTAAAATATGTGTATACCCATTAGAGGAAGGAAACAGTCCCATATAATCGAAGCCCCAAACATCAAATGGTTCAATAACAAGTGAATAATTCATAGGTATTTCTTGACGTCTACTAATATTACCGATTCTTTGACATTCATCACAAGACAAGACAAACTTACGGGTATCTTTGAAGAGAGTAGGCCAATAAAAACCGGATTGCAATACCTTATGTGCAGTTCTATCTCCAGCGTGGTGTCCTCCATAAGCCTCGGAGTGACACTTGTGTAGGATCTGTTCCTGTTCATGCTCAGGTACACAATGTCTAATAACACCATCTACTCCTTCTTTATAAAGGTGTGGGTCATCCCAGAAGTAATGTCTTAAATCATAGAAGAACTTTTTGTTTTGCTGGTATGTGAAACTAGGTCGTATAAATTTAGCAACAATGTAATTAGCATAATCAGCATACCATGGAGCAGTACGAGAAGCATTTATGACAGCTAATTGTTCATCAGGGAAGCTATCATCAATAGGTAGTGGGTCATCAAGAACATTCTCTAACCTAGATAAGTTGTCTGCAACGGGGTTCTCAGCTCCCTTTCTATCAATAATATGCAGATCGAATTCTTGCAGCAAGAGAACCCATCTAATAAGTCTAGGTTTAGCATCTTTCTTTTTTATAAGATATTTAATAGCAGCATGATCAGTCTGAAAAGTTAGTTTAGAATCAACAATATAAGGTCGGGACTTATCACAAGCAAATACAACTGCTAAAAATTATTTTTCAGTAGTAGCATAATTTCTCTGGGCACTGTCTAGAGTTTTACTGGCATATTGAATAACATTTAATTTCTTATCAACTCTTTGTCCTAGAACAACACCTACAACATAATCACTAGCATCACACATAATTCAAAGGGTAAATTCCAATTAGGTGGCTGAACAATAGGTGCAGAATCAAGGCTTTCTTAAGTATTTTAGATGCTTCTACACAATCATCATCAAAGATAAAAGGAACATATTTTTGTAAGAGATTAGTCAGAGGCCTAGAAATTTTTGAGAAGCCTTTAATGAACCTCCTATAAAAACCGGCATGACCAAGGAAACTTCTTATACCTTTAATGTCCTTAGGACACGACATCTTTTCAATAGCATCAACTTTAGCTTTATCGACTTCAATACCTCTTTCAGAAATTTTGTGCCCCGGGACAATACCTTCGTTAACCATAAAGTGGCACTTCTCCCAATTCAAGACAAGATTAGTTTTTTCACATCTCTGCAAAACTCGACCAAGGTTGCTCAAGCAATCATCAAAATAAGTTCCATATACAGAGAAATCATCCATGAAAACCTCAACAATCTTTTCACAAAAATCAGAGAATATAGCCATCATGCATCTTTGAAAGGTAGCAGGTGCATTGCATAAACCAAAAGGCATACGTCTATAAGCAAAGGTACCGAAAGGGCAAGTAAAAGTGGTCTTTTCTTGATCCTCTTTTGACACAAGTATTTGAGAGAAACCAGAATAACCATCTAGAAAGCAAAAATGCGTATGTTTGGATAATCTTTCTAGCATTTGATCAATAAAAGGTAAAGGGTAATGATCCTTTTTAGTAGCTTTATTTAGTTTGCGAAAATCAATTACCATTCTATAACCTGTAACGATTCTTTGTGGGATCAATTCATCTTTATCATTAGGGACAACAGTAATGCCTCCCTTCTTAGGGACACAATGGACAAGACTTACCCACTGACTATCAGCAACGGGATAAATTATACCTGCCTCCAGAAGCTTTAGTATTTCTTTTCTTACCACTTCTTTCATCTTAGGATTTAACCGTCGTTGGTGACCAACAACCGGTTTAGCGTCTTTCTCCAATTTTATTTTGTGCTGACATAGAGTGGGACTAATGCCCTTAAGATCATCAAGAGTGTATCCAATAGCAGCACGGTGCTTCTTCAGAGTTTTCAATAATTTCTTTTCTTCATGCTCTGAAAGGTTAGCACTAATAATAACATGATATATCTTTTTCTCATCAAGATAGGCATATTTAAGAGTATCGGGTAATGGTTTAAGCTCAAACACGGGATCACCCTTGGGTGGAGGAGGATCCCCTAGGATTTCAACAAGCAAGTTGTGTTTCAAAATAGGTCCCTGTTTAAAGAATACTTCATCTATTTCCCTTCTTTCATTCATAAACATATCATTCTCATGGTCTAGCAAATATTGTTCTAACGGATCATTAGGAGGCACAGCAATAGAAGCAAGACCACTAATTTCATCTTTACTAGGCAATTCTTTATCATGGGGTTGTCTACGAAACTTAGCAAAATTAAACTCATGAGACATATCCCCCAAACCAATAGTAACAACATCCTTTTGCAGTCTATCCAAGCATTAACAGTATTCAAGAAGGGTCTACCAAATATAATGGGACAAAAGTTATCTTGTGGGGAACCAAGAACAAGAAAATCAGCAGGATATTTAACTTTCCCACACAAGACTTCAACATCTCTAACAATCCCAACTGGTGAAATAGTGTCTCTATTGGCAAGCTTAATTGTAACATCAATTTCCTCTATCTCAGCAGGTGCAATATCATGCATAATTTCTTTATATAAGGAATGAGGTATTGCACTTGCACTAGCACCCATATCACATAAGCCATAGTAGCAATGATCTCCTATTTTAACAGAAATAATAGGCATGCCTACAATAGGTCTATGTTTATTTTTAGTATCAGGTCTAGCAATTCTAGGAGCTTCATCAATGAAGTAAATAACATGCCCATCAATATTATCGGCCAAGAGATCTTTAACCATAGCAATACTAGGTTCAACTTTAATTTGCTCAGGGGGTGTAGGTGTTCTAGTATTACTCTTACGAAGCACAGTTGAAGTTTTAGCATGACAGCCTAAGCCTGCCGTCATCTCTCCTCCTGGGGAAGTGACCTGCAGAGGGGTTCTAAGGGTTCTAGTGGGCAACCCGTACTTTTCCACAACTACCCTTGATATGAATGAATGCGTTGCACCGAAATCAAAGAGTACCAATACTGGATGTGAATTTAATAAAAACTTACCAACCACAGTGTCTGGCTGATCATAGACATCCTCCACGTCAAGGTGATTCACCTGAGCACGAGGAAAAGGGTTGGGCTTCTTTGTTGAGCTTTCGTTGCCGTTGCCGTTTCCATTCCTCTGCTTGGCCTCCGGACAATCGGTGGCATAGTGTCTTGTCTTCTGGCACTTGAAACAGGTGATATGACTCAGATCCTTCTGAGCCGGAGCAGGACGGTGCTGGTTGCCATTGCCTCCATTGCCTGACTTGGAGTTGTTGTCGTGGTTGCGATTGTTCCCATTCCCTCCATGGTTATGTCCTCCATGATTATGTCCTCCATGGGTGTGATGGGTATGTCCTCCCGAGTATGGGGTATAGCGGGGCTTCTGCTGAGCTCCGGAGTTGTACTTTCCCTGGCCATATTTCCACTTGCGGCTATCAATCTGCTGCTGCTTGCCTTCAAGTATGGTGGCCTTGTCTACCAACTCCTGGTAGTTGTTGAAGGTAGCCACCATTAGCTGCATTCCTAGCTCATCATTGAGTCCCTCGAGAAACTTCTCTTGCTTTGCGGCATCTGTGGCCACATCATCTGGGGCATAGCGAGATAATTTGCTGAACTCATCCACGTACTGCCACACAGTACGGTTCCCCTGGCGTAAGTTGCGGAACTCACGCTTCTTCAGACTCATGGCTCCAGCTGAGACATGAGCGGTGCGGAAGGCCTGCTGGAACTCAGCCCATGTCACGGTGGCGGCCGGATAAGTGGCGGTGTAGTTCTCCCACCAAGAAGCTGCAGGTCCATCAAGCTGATGTGCGGCAAAGCGCACCTTCTCTACATCTGTGCATCCAGCAGTGGCTAACTCCCTTCCGACCTTGCGGAGCCAATCATCGGCCACAATTGGCTCAGTGCTGCTAGAGAACACTGGCGGATTCAGCCTTAGGAAGCGGGTCAAGTTGTCAGCAGGGGTGGTGGCGGTGGATTGTTGTTGTTGTTGTTGTTGTTCTGGTTCTGGATGAGCATCTGCATCAGGGCATTCTGCTGCTGGATCAGCTGGGTGAGCTCCGGCGGAAAGTTGAAACCGGGGTCATGTCTCGGAGGCATCTGGTGTTTTGGAGTGGATGAGAAATTAGAATAGAACAAGGGTCTAATGAGAAAATAGCACTACCCATATGAATGCACAATCAAAATCACACCAATCATTTATTCATTCATCTCAAACAAGGTTCAATCTGGGATTACAAAAATCTCACGACTAATTGAAAATAATGGCCTAACTGATCGACGAAAAAATAAAATAACATGGCGGTCGACTAAATGTCTTCATCAATTATTCTTGCGTCCTCCGGTGCGGCGTCCTCTGGTGCGGCCTCTCCTCTTGCGGCTTCCTTCGGTGGAGCTCTCTTCATAATCCTGGTCATTGCTCACGAGGGGTCCATCATCTCCACTCGGAAAAAGGTCTTCTCCCAGGTCTATCTTCTCCTCCAGTGTGGCAATATATTTATCCCGGACCTCGATTCTATCCATAAAATCCTTGACTTCTTCTTCATGTTCAAGGAAGTCCGCGTGTGCTTTCTCCTCCAGTTCCAGTTCACGAAACAACAACCTCCTGTGTACCTTCAAGTTTCGACGCGTCTGGATTTCCCGGTTCCTGATGAGACTCTCCAAGTCTTGGACATATGAAAGAATGGAGTCGTCCTCTACGGTACGGATGATATCTCCATTCCTAGCTCTGCGAGAAATCATGGCGAGGTCTAATGGGTCGAGCTCGGCCCTGTACTCTTCTCAGAGATGTCCAAGTGCACGATAAATCGCCATGTCTCTTACGAGGATCCAAGTGAAATCGGTAAACTCAAAGTCAATGGGCTCTAAATGTCCTCTGAAGGTCCTCCCTGGAATGTGCACCATAATCCTGTAGCGGGTATCCGTCGGAAGTGCATTGATAGGCTTCCCGGTGATTGAGGGCAGAGCAATCTTCAGCTTCTTCACGATTTGAACCAGCTTCTTGCCGAGAAGCATCGTCTCATCTGGCTGGCAAAACTCCGGTAGCAGAACTGGGGTGAACTCGGCGGCCATCTAGAATGTTGAAAATCGGAGAGAAGTCAGAAATGAACAGGGGAGAATTACGGAATGATAAGGACATAAAATAAAATAGTCTCTTCCTATGGCTTTCCGATCCTAGGGGTTACGTCCTATGGTCAGCGTGTGCTCTGAATACCATCTCTGTAACAACCCGACCCGAAATCGGTCAAGTCTCTGTGTAGCTGTACCATCCCAAGCTCATGCTGGCACACACAGTACATTGATGCAAAGATTCAAAGTTCAATCACACCTGAATTTATTACACGATTCTCATATCGAGTCTTTATTACATCATAATAAATTCGGCCAAAGGCCAACTCATGAGAAATAAACTAAATAAAGCTGCGGAAACATAGACGAATAGCGAGTCCATCCGACTCCATAGGGCAATCGCCAAGCGTGGATCGTAGCCTCACTCCTGATCGGAAAATTCCTCTGCAACATAAGACGTTGCAGCCGTGTAGGTCAGCATTTTGAATATGCCGTCAAGTCATGAAGAGAGAACAACAATAAAATTACTAATACTATATGCAATTTGGCTGTGGGGCTCTAAGTTTCATTGTTTTGCGAAAAAGCCGGTTTTTTCCTACAACAAGGACTTGTTTGCAATTACTACAAAATGTTGGTAGTTATTGAGATGGTTCCGCCAACCAATGTCTCATTCCCAAATATTAAATAACCCCTCAATTAATTTATTAAGTTCGGTGTTAAGATTTCCGAAATACTCCAATCCCAGAGGCTCATTTGTCCGTAACCGGGGAGACGGCTAATCGATTAGGTTGTTACTCTGCAGAGGTTTGTGCACTTTACCCGCAAGAATCGTTCCCTCCTTTAAGTCTTCGCATTGCCTGGTGTTTGAAGACGGGACGAACGAAACAGGGTCTTCCGAAGAGTTCCTCTGGGCCACTGCCGGTGCCCATCCAATCCTACCGTTCTTCTACATCCCGTAGCACCGTCCGGCCAGAGTCACGCCTAGGGTCAACCCAGCCAGAGCCCATAATGGCTTGCGGCTGCACAGGTAAGCTTCCGGTCAATGGGGTATCCATCCGTCTCTTCGTGGCTGGGTGAAGCTTTCCGCAAGATGTCATGGCGCTTCTCCATGCATCCCGGCCATCCGCTGGTTTCTCCAGGGTGCCCGTCAACCGTCCTCCACCCAGTAGTGAATTTTGAAGTCCTTCTTGAGCTTGATGTCATGGGGTTTTCATCATCTTGACTCTCGCATCTCCCTTATGAATCACTCAACCAACCCCGTCTACGAGCATAGCAAAATAAACTACATCATCCCGGGCATCGGTAACAAGGGAGAAGGGTTCATCCTACCTCATGATACTACTCAGGAACATAACTTAACAAAATTCTCCTACTGCATGCATGGTGGGGAGGTATAACTCTAATGCAATAAAATCATAGGTATTGTAAAAACATGATCAAATGACTTGCCTGGCTGACGGTCTTCGAAAGCTAGCGACTCGTAATAGCAGGCTTCGCACTCCGGAAATTCTACCGAGTCAAACAATAGCACAAATAAGTATAGCACAATATAACATAACAGCAAGTTGAAGTAAAACACCCAAGCACTCAAACCAAAACCAAAGAAAAACTCGGAGAAAGCAAATCAAGGTTTTCATCATATCAAGCAACAACTAAGAAATAGTTTTACACAACTAAAACTTTTCTTACCAGAACCTAAGCATTGGTTTTGCTAACTAACAGAAGGGAAAACATCATACAAACTAGTAGCAAAAAGAATCACATCAAAAGCTATTATAGAACTCCTATTATGCCTAAAACAATCCTAGCAAAGAAAATAAAATAAATTTTTTTATTCTACCGTAAATAAAAGTTCCTCCTCTGTAGCTACAGAAACTAATCTAAAATAAACTATAACATAATAAAGATAAAATTATTTACTAACTAGAACAGTAGGAAAACAGTAGCTAGCTAAATAAACAAGAAAAACTTGATTTCGACATAAAACTAATTGTTTATTAAATCTAAAAAATACCCAAACAAGTTCCTACTGCTAGGCATGGAAAACTAAGCAGTAGAAAAAAGAATCACTAAAAAATAATAATCCTAACTCAATTTATGGCAGAAAAACTAATCAGTCTAAATCTAATATAAAACTATTTCTAATAATTTAAACATGGCTAAACATATTTTCTACAGAAACTACAACAAATTTGCAAACTAACAAAAAAAGAATCAACTAAAAATATTAAAAAAACCTAAGAGAAACCGATTTTACAAGATTGGAACTTTTCTGTTTTTAAAACAGAACGTAAATAACAGAAAAAAAACTAATGGGCGCTATTGGGCTCGGGGTGGTGCGATCTGAAACTAAACCGTGCCCGGTCGTTAACTAACATACGCGTACAGTGTATAACTAAAAGAAACCAGTGAACCGGTTTAAATCTAAACCTAAAAAAACCGTACACTAAAACCAATAAAAAAGCGAGTTACTAAACCGATCTAACGGTTCGATCTAAAAGAAAAAAAATAGAGGAGCGCTCGTGCTTACAGAGAGGAAACGGGCGTGGCAGGGAAGAAGAGGCCGGTGGGCGGCGGGGCTCCGGTCGTCGGCGGCGTCGGCGAGGATGTCCAGGTGATGCGGGTGTTCGGGGGCGTCCGATTTTCTGTGGACGGTGAGCTGAGGGGATGTCGGGGACGGCGGAGACGACGAAGACGAGACGGTGGAGCTCGGTGCTCCGGTGGAGCATGCGGGGTTGGGAGTGGCCTCTGTAGATGACGAAGACGAACAAAAACATGTCAAAAAGCTTTGTGAGGTCGGGCTAGACCGATAGCAGAGGTTAGAGAGGCTGGGGATGCTCACCGGTGAAGCAGAACGGCGGTGAACTTCGGTGGCTGGGGCGAGATCGGAACGGAGATGGTGGCGGCTGGGGAGGGTTTTAGAGAGGGTTTTTTAAAGGGGATCGCGAGAGGACGGGTAGGGCTACTTATAGGACGTGTTACTTGGGCGAGGGGAAGGCTTTAGCTAGGGTTTTGGAGAGGGGCGGACGCTGCCGGCGTCGAACGGAGCGAGATACGGGCACGGGAGTATCGGGACAAAGGAGATGATGCTGTGGGGTCCAGCGATCAGAGGGAAAAAAATTGATAGAGGGGATTACGTGAGGGAGGGGGAGTTACGTGAGGGGATCGAGCGAAGGGAGCGTGGGGATCGAGCGCTCGCCTCGCCTGGCGGCCTACTGGCCCGTGGCTCGGGCGCTGGCGGGCTGGTGCCTGCCCTGCTGGCTGGGCCGGTTGGCCTGGCTGGCGCCTGGGGCTTTGCCTCTTTTTTTTTGAATTAGAGAGAAGAGAAAACATATAAAAATATATATTATTTTTATATAGGACATATATATATCAAAATTCTCAGGGGAATTAATCCTACAACATGGACATTTTTCCAGGGGCAAATCTCAAACTAAAAAAAAACAATTTTCTGGAAATCCCAAATAAAATTCAAATTTAAATTCAAACTTTTTGGCAATACTTTTCTTCCAACATTTTTTTGGAGTGTCATGTTAGCTCCTCTCATACTTTTGATCAAGTATTTGTCAGGGATATTTGAAATAAATTTCAATGCCAAATCAAGTTCAAATTCACAACAAAAAACTCAACTGCCTCTGAAATTTTCAAATGCCACTCAATTTCAATCAAAATGCATAGATGCTTAGCTAATAATTGTAAAACATTCCAAATTGAAAATTTGGGATGTTACATAAATTCACGGAAAACATCGGTATCCATAAAAGATTTAACACAATCAAACTTAGGTGTTATACCTGACTCCTTACCTTCGTCGAGATCCCAATCTTCAGAGTTGCATTTAATTCTTTCCAATAGATCCCATTTGAATTCAATAGTCTTCATCATAAAGGAACCAGTACAAGAAGTATCGATAATTGAGCGATTATTGAGAGAAAGCCGAGCATAAAATTTTTGAATAATAATTTCTCTTGAGAGCTCATGATCGGGGCATGAGTATAACATTGACTTAAGCCTCCCCCAAGCTTGAGCAATGCTTTCTCCTTCACGAGGCCAAAAATTATATATATAATTATGATCACGATGTACAAGATGCATAGGATAAAACTTCTGATGAAATTCCAATTTCAATCGGTTGTAGTTCCATGATCCCATCACATAGCCTAAACCATGTCAATGCCTTTCCCTTCAAAGATAAAGGGAAGATCTTCTTCTTGATAACATCCTCGGGCATACCTGCAAGCTTAAATAATCCACAAACTTCATCCACATATATTAGGTGCAAATCGGGATGCAATGTTCCATCTCCTGTAAAAGGCTTAGCTAGCAGTTTCTCTATCATACCCGAAGGAATTTCAAAGTAAACATTTTCAGTAGGTTCAGTAGGTTGAGGATCAACTCTTTTCTCTACTGGTCGGGGTGAAGATACCCCGAACAAGCCCCTCAAAGGATTACTTTCCATAGTAACAAGTGACAGTAAATTTCAGCACACTATATAAGTTTTTCCTTACCAAATTCCACTTACCAAAGGCGCTTCACTCCCCGGCAATGGCGCCAGAAAAGAGTCTTGATGACCCACAGGTGTAGGGGATCTATCGTAGTCCTTTCGATAAGTAAGAGTGTTGAACCCAACGAGGAGCAGAAGGAAATGACAAGCGGTTTTTAGTAAGATATTCTCTACAAGCACTGAAATTATCGGTAACAGATAGTTTTGTGATAAGGTAATTTGTAACGGGCAACAAGTAATGAAAGTAAATAAGGTGCAGCAAGATGGCCCAATCCTTTTTGTAGCAAAGGACAAGCCTGGACAAACTCTTATATGAAGGAAAACGCTCCCTAGGACACATGGGAATTATCGTCAAGCTAGTTTTCATCACGCTCATATGATTCACGTTCGTTACTTTGATAATTTGATATGTGGGTGGACCAGTGCTTGGGTAGTGCCCTTCCTTGGACAAGCATCCCACTTATGATTAACCCCTATTGCAAGCATCCACAACTACAAATGTAGTATTAAGGTAAACCTAACCATAGCATGAAACATATGGATCCAAATCAGCCCCTTACGAAGCAATGCATAAACTAGGGTTTAACCTTCTGTCACTCTAGCAACCCATCATCTACTTATTACTTCCAAATGCCTTCCTCTAGGCCCAAACAATGGTGAAGTGTCATGTAGTCGACATTCACATAACACCACTAGAGGAAAGACAACATACATCTCATCAAAATATCGAACGAATACGAAATTGACATGACTACTTATAGCAAGACTTCTCCCATGTCCTCAGGAACAAACGTAACTACTCACAAATCATATTCATGTTCATAATCAGAGAGGTATTAATATGCATAGAGGATGTGAACATATGATCTTCCACCAAATAAACCAACTAGCATCAACTACAAGGAGTAATCAACACTACTAGCAACCCACAGGTACCAATCTGAGGTTTTGGGACAAAGATTGGATACAAGAGATGAACTAGGGTTTTAGAGGAGATGGTGCTGGTGAAGATGTTGATGGAGATTGACCCCCTCCCACTGAGAGGATCGATAGTGATGACAATGGTGATGATTTCCCCCTCCCGGAGGGATGTTTCCCCGGCAGAACAGCTCCGTCGGAGCCCTAGATTGGTTCCGCCTCATGGCGGCGGTGTTTCGTCCCAAAAGCTTGCTTCTGATTTTTTCCAGGATGAAAGACTTCATATAGCAGAAGATGGACACCGGAGGCCTGGCAGGGGGCCCACGAGACAGGGGGCGCGCCCCGACCCTCGTAGCCAGGGTGTGGGGCCCCTCTGGTTGATTCTTTCGCCAATATTTTTTATCAATTCCAAAACGTGCCTCCGTGAAGTTTCAGGACTTTTGGATTTGTGCAGAATAGGTATCTAATATTTCCTCCTTTTCAAGCCCAGAATTCCACCTGCCGGCATTCTCCCTCTTCGTGTAAACCTTGTAAAATAAGAGAGAATAGGCATAAGTATGGTGACATAATGTGTAATAATAGCCCATAATGCAATAAATATCGATATAAAAGCATGATGCAAAATGGACGTATCAACCTCTATGGTGGTAATTTCCCTCGCTAGACGCCATACTCTCCTAGGTTGTGAAACCAAGGCTATGATCACTAAAAGCTATGGAAATCAAGGCAAATGGAGACCAAAGCTCTGATACCACTTGTAGGATCGAAAGTATGTCTAGAGGCCGGGTGATTAGACTACTTGACCAAATAAAAATCTATATTTTTCCCAATTTTATGTCTTGGCAGGTTATAGCAACTTAGCACAAGTCAAGCAATCAACCTACACATGCAAGTCTAAGAGTATAGAAGCGGATGTAAAACATTGCACATGAAGGTAAAGGGAGGAGTTTGGAGGGAGCAAACGCAATTTAGACGCGGAGATTTTTTCCGTGGTTCCGATAGGTGGTGCTATCGTACATCCACGTTGATGGAGACTTCAACCCACGAAGGGTAACGGTTGCGCGAGTCCACGGAGGGCTCCACCCACGAAGGGTCCACGAAGAAGCAACCTTGTCTATCCCACCATGGCCATCGCCCACGAAGGACTTGCCTCACTAGGGTAGATCTTCACGAAGTAGGCGATCTCCTTGCCCGTACAAACTCCTTGGTTCAACTCCACAATCTTGACGGAGGCTCCCAAGTGACACCTGACCAATCTAGGAGACACCACTCTCCAAAAGGTAATAGATGGTGTGTTGATGATGAACTCCTTGCTCTTGTGCTTCAAATGGTAGTCTCCCCAACACTCAACTCTCTCTCACAGATTTGGATTTGGTGGAAAGATGATATGAGTGGAAAGCAACTTGGGGAAGGCTAGAGATCAAGATTCTTGTGGTTGGAATGGAATATCTTGGTCTCGACACATGAGTAGGTGGTTCTCTCTCAGAAAATGTATGCTGGAAGTGTAGGTATGTTCTGATGGCTTTCTCCATGAATGAAGAGTGGGTGGAGGGGTATATATAGCCTCCACACAAAATCTAACCGTTACACACAATTCACCAAACTCGGTGGGACCGAATCGGAAAACTCGGTCAGACCGATTCGGTTCAAAATGTGAACGTTAGGCTTTTCGATGGGACCGACATGTCAACTCGGTGGGACCGATTTCATTAGGGTTAGGGCATAACGTAATCTTGGTGAGACCGATTACTCAAACTCAGTGGGACCGACTTTGGTAATAAGCTAACCAGAGAGTTGGTCAGGCAAAACAGTGGGACCGATTCTCTCATTTCGATGAGACCGAAATGTTACGAAGGGGAAACAGAGAGTTTGCATCGTGGACTCGGTGGGACCGATCGCTCATCTCGCTTAGACCGAAACGTTACGAAGGGAAACCGAGAGTTTGTAATCCCATCTCGGTGCGACCGAGATCCCTATGAGTGAGACCAAAGTGACTAGGGTTTCTGGCAGTGGCTATGTCAAATGAACTCGGTGGCACCAGATAGATCAAATCGGTAGGGCCGAGTTTGACTTTTGGTTTGGGACATATGTGGATATGAGAAAGTGGTTGAGGGTTTTTGGATCATATCACTAAGCATTTTGAGCAAGCAAGCCATTAAGCAACACCTCATCCCCTTTTAATAGTATTGGATTTTTCTATGGACTCAATGTGATCTTGGATCACTAAAATGAAAATGTAGAGTCTTGAGCTTGATCCAATATGTGTCCTTAGCATTTTGAGGGGTCCACATTCCTAATCCATGCCATGCCAATCACTGAACTTTCTGAAATGATCATCTTTGAATAGCATTAGTTCAATGAGCTATATGTTGTTAGTAATTACCAAAACCACCCAGGGATAGTTGCACTTTCAACTCGACTGGGTAGCATGTTGATAATGTGAACAGCTGTGAGAAACGCTTCGTCCCAAAACTTAAGAGGCATGGAGGCACCTGCCAAAAGGGCAAGGCCAACCTCAACAATGTGCTTGTGCTTGCGTTCAGCGGAACCGTTTTGTTGGTGAGCATGCGGGCATGACACGTGGTGAGAGATGCCAAGCTTTTGGAAGAAGGAATTTAGCTTTTCGTATTCCCCTCCCCAATCGGATTGTACAGCGATAATTTTGCTATCAAACTTGCGTTCAACAAGAGCTTGAAAGTTTCGGAAAACTTGAAACACATCTGATCTCTTTTTGAGGAGATAGATCCACGAAAATTTACAATGGTCATCAAAAACTGACGTAATATGTATGTCTACCAACAGAGGTGGGGGCTAGACCCCAAACATTAGAAAAAATGAGTTGCAACGGTTTGTTAGAAATACTAGTTGAGATGGGATACGTCAATTGATGACTTTTAGCTCGTTGACATGAATCACAAATAGTTTCAACATGACGCTCACCAACAAACGAGAGCTTTTTTTCCTAAGCAACTTTTCAACTAAAGAAAAAGAGGCATGTCCTAAATGATCGTGCCATCGTGTGGACGAAAGCTTGATAGCACAACAAGCTTGTTTATTGAATCTTCTAAACTCCGGAATCAACGGGTAGAGCCCTCGAACACATCTACCTCGATAGAGGATTTTCCTCGTTGCCTGATCCTTGATCAAAAAGAAAAAAGGATGAAATTCGAGGAAAACATGATTATCAATGGGAATTCTATGGACGGAAAGAATATTTTTGTGTGCACTAGGGACATGCAAGATTTTATTAATGTGTAGTTTGCGACTAGGGGTACGAAATATAGAATGACCAATGTGACTTATTCCCATACCTTCTCCGCTGGCAGTAAGGATTTGATCTTTTCCGTGGTATTTTTCCTTCATGGTTACATTCTCAAGCTCATTCGTGATGTGGTTTGTGGCCCCGCTATCAACGTACCAGTTGGTGTCAATACCGTAGGAAACGTCAGCGGCGGCAGCTACCTTGTCATCATCTTGAGAATCATCATCATCGTCATACCGGTACCAGCAATCTTTTGCTGTGTGTCCGGGCTTCCCGCAGATCTGGCACCTTGGGGTCTACGAACGCGTTCCGTTGCCGCCACCACGCCCGCGCCCATGGCCTCGGCCACCCGAGCGCTGAGGATAGGGGTCGTGCTACCTCTTGAGCACTGCATTGGTTTTCCCTTGAGAGGAAAGGGTGATGCAGTAAAGTAGCGTAAGTATTTCCCTCAGTTTTTGAGAACCAAGGTATCAATCCAGTAGGAGACCACGCTCAAGTCCCACGCACCTACACAAACAAATAAGAACCTTGCAACCAACGCGATAAAGGGGTTGTCAATCCCTTCACGGCCACTTGCAAAAGTGAGATCTGATTGAGATGATAAGATAATATTTTTGGTATTTTTATGATAAAGACTAAAAGTAAAGAAAGCAAAATAAATGGTAATAGAAATAACGTAGATTAATATGATAGAGCATAGACCCCGGGGCCATAGGTTTCACTAGTGGCTTCTCTCAAGAGCATAAGTATTACGGTGGGTGAACAAATTACTGTCGAGCAATTGATGGAATTAGCATAGTTATGAGAATATCTAGGTATGATCATGTATATAGGCATCATGTCCGTGACAAGTAGACCGACTCCTGCCTGCATCTACTACTATTACTCCACACATCGACCGCTATCCAGCATGCATCTAGAGTATTAAGTTCATAAGAATGGAGTAACGCTTTAAGCAAGATGACATGATGTAGAGGGATAAACTCATGCAATATTATATAAACCCCATCTTTTTATCCTCGATGGCAACAATACAATACGTGTCGTTTCCCCTACTGTCACTGGAATCGAGCACCGCAAGATTGAACCCAAAGCTAAGCACTTCTCCCATTGCAAGAAAGATCAATCTAGTAGGCCAAACCAAACTGATAATTCGAAGAGACTTGCAAAGATAATAGATCATCCATAAAAGAATTCAGAGGAGATTCAAATATTGTTCATAGATAATCTTGATCATAAACCCACAATTCATTGGATCTCGACAAACACACCGCAAAAGAAGATTACATCAAATAGATCTCCAAGAGAATCGAGGAGAACTTTGTATTGAGATCCAAAGAGAGAGAAGAAGGCATCTAGCTAATAACTATGGACCCGAAGGTCTGAAGTAAACTACTCACACATCATCGGAGAGGCTATGGTGTTGGTGTAGAAGCCCTCCGTGATCGATGCCCTCTTCGGCGGAGCGCCGGAAAAGGCCCCAAGATGGGATCTCACAGGTACAGAAGGTTGCGGCGGTGGAAATAGGGTTTTGGCTCCTCCGCTGATGTTTTCGGGGTATGTAGGTATATACAGGAGGAAGAAGTAGGTCGGTGGAGCTACGAGGGGCCCATGAGGGTGGAGGGCGCGCCCAGGGGGGGTAGGCGCGCCCCCTGCCTCGTGGCTTCCTCGTTGATTGCTTGAAGTCCACTCCAAGTCCTCTGGATCACGTTTGTTCAGAAAATCACGTTCCCGAAGGTTTCATTTCGTTTGGACCCCGTTTGATATTCCTTTCCTTCGAAACACTGAAATAGGCAAAAAACAACAATTGGGATGGGCCTTCGGTTAATAGGTTAGTCCCAAAAATAATATAGAAGTGTATAATAAAGCCCATTGAACATCCAAAACAGATAATATAATAGCATGGAACAATCAAATATTACAGATACGTTGGAGACGTATCAAGCATCCCCAAGCTTAATTCCTGCTCGGTCTCGAGTAGGTAAATGATAAAAAAAACAGAATTTTTGATGTGGAATGCTTCTTAGCATAATTTTCAATGTAATTCTTTTTATTGTGGCATGAATATTTAGATCCGAAAGATTCAAGATAAAAGTTTAATGTTGACATAAAAACAATAATACTTCAAACATGCTAACCAAGCAATTATGTCTTATCAAAATAACATAGCCAAAGAAAGCTCATCCCTACAAAATCATATAGTTAGGCCATGCTTCAATTTCGTCACACAAAACATTCTCATCATGCATAACCCCGATGACAAGCCGATCAATTGGTTCATAATTTTTAACGCGCTTCAGCCTTTTCAACCCTTACTCAATACATGAGCGCAAGTCATGGATATAGCCCTATGGGTGGAATAAAGTATAATGATGGGGGTTATGTGAGAAGACAAAAAGGTAGAAAGTCTCACACTGACGCGGCTAATCAATAGGCTATGGAGATGCCCATCGATTGATGTCAATGAGAGGAGTAGGGATCACCATGCGACAGATGCATTAGAGCTATAAATATATGAAAGCTCAACAAAAGAAACTAAGTGGGTGTGCATCCAACTTGCTTGCTCACGAAGACCTAGGGCATTTTGAGGAAGGCCATCATTGGAATATACAAGCCAAGTTCTATAATGAAAAATTCCCACTAGTATATGAAAGTGACAACATAGGAGACTCTCTATCATGAAGATCACGGTGCTACTTTGAAGCACAAGTGTGGAAAAGGGATAGTAACATTGTCCCTTCTCTCTTTTTCTCTCATTTTTTATTTTTTCTTTTTCTCCTTTTTTTGTTGGGCCTTTTTTTTCTTTGGCCTCCTTTTTTTTAGTCCAGAATCTCATCCCGACTTGTGGGGGAATAATAGTCTCCATCATCCTTTCCTCACATGGGACAATGCTCTAATAATGATGATCATCACACTTTTATTACTTACAACTCAAGAATTACAACTCAACTCTTAGAACAAAATATGACTCTATGTGAATGCCTCCGGCGGTGTACCGGGATATGCAATGAATCAAGAGTGACATGTATAAAAAATTATGAAAGGTGGCTTTGCCACGAATACGATGTCAACTACATGATCATGCAAAGCAATATGACAATGATGGAGCGTGTCATAATAAACAGAACGGTGGTAAGCTGCATGGCAATATATCTCGGAATGGCTATGGAAATGCCATGATAGGTAGGTATGGTGGCTGCTTTGAGGAAGATATAAGGAGGTTTATGTGTGATAGACGTATCATATCACGGGGTTTGGATGCACCGACGAAGTTTGTTGGGGAACGCAGTAATTTCAAAAAAATTCCTACGCACGCGCAGGATCATGGTGATGCATAGCAACGAGAGGGCAGAGTGTTGTCCACGTACCCTCGTAGACCGAAAGCGGAAGCGTTAGCACAACGCGGTTGATGTAGTCGTACGTCTTCACGATCCGACCGATCAAGTACCGAACGCACGACACCTCCGAGTTCAGCACACGTTGAGCCCGATGACATCCCTCGAACTCCGATCCAGCCGACTGTTGAGGGAGAGTTTCGTCAGCACGACGATGTGGTGACGATGATGATGTTCTACCGACGCAGGGCTTCGCCTAAGCACCGCTACAGTATTATCGAGGTGGACTATGGTGGAGGGGGGCACCGCACACGGCTAAAAGATCAAACGATCAATTGTTGTGTCTCTAGGGTGCCCCCTGCCCCCGTATATAAAGGAGCAAGGGGGGAGGTGCGGCCGGCCAGGAGGGGCGCGCCAGGTGGAGTCCTACTCCCACCGGGAGTAGGACTCCCTCCCTTTTCCTAGTTGGATTAGGAGTGGAGGGGAAAGAGGAGGGAGAGAGGAAGGAAAGGGGGGGGCGCCGCCCCCCTCTTCTTGTCCTATTCGGACTAGGGGGAGGGGCGCGCGGCCCTGCCCTGGCCGCCTCTCCTCTTCTCCACAAAGGCCCACTATGGCCCATTAAGCCCCCGGGGGGTTCCGGTAACCCCTCAGTACTCCGGTAAAATCCCGATTTCACCCGGAACACTTCCGATATCCAAATATAGGCTTCCAATATATCAATCTTCATGTCTCGACCATTTCGAGACTCCTCGTCGTGTCCGTGATCAAATCCGGGACTCCAAACAACCTTCGGTACATCAAAACATATAAAGTCATAATATAACTGTCATCGAAACGTTAAGCGTGCGGACCCTACGGGTTCGAGAACTATGTAGACATGACTGAGACACGTCTCCGGTCAATAACCAATAGCGGAACCTGGATGCTCATATTGGCTCCCACATATTCTACGAAGATCTTTATCGGCCAGACCGCATAACAACATACGTTGTTCCCTTTGTCATCGGTATGTTACTTGCCCGAGATTCGATCGTCGGTATCTCAATACCTAGTTCAATCTCGTTACCGGCAAGTCTCTTTACTCGTTTCGTAATACATCATCCCACAACTAACTCATTAGTTGCAATGCTTGCAAGGCTTGAGTGATGTGCATTACCGAGAGGGCCCAGAGATACCTCTCCGACAATCGGAGTGACAAATCCTAATCTCGAAATACGCCAACCCAACAAGTACCTTCGGAGACACCTGTAGAGCACCTTTATAATCACCCAGTTATGTTGTGAAGTTTGGTAGCACACAAAGTGTTCCTCCGGTAAACGGGAGTTGCATAATCTCATAGTCATAGGAACATGTATAAGTCATGAAGAAAGCAATAGCAACATACTAAACGATCGAGTGCTAAGCTAACGGAATGGGTCAAGTCAATCACATCATTCTCCTAATGATGTGATCCCGTTAATCAAATGACAACTCATGTCTATGGCTAGGAAACATAACCATCTTTGATCAACGAGCTAGTCAAGTAGAGGCATACTAGTGACACTCTGTTTGTCTATGTATTCACACATGTATTATGTTTCCGGTTAATACAATTCTAGCATGAATAATAAACATTTATCATGATATAAGGAAATAAATAATAACTTTATTATTGCCTCTAGGGCATATTTCCTTCAAAGTTTGCACCAACTCTCAAGGCGAGAAAGGGCAATGCACGGTACCATAGAGGCTAGAAAATTGTGGAAGGTTGAGAGTGCGTATAATCCATGGACTCACATTAGTCATAAAGAACTCATATACTTATTGCAAAAGTTTATTAGCCCTTGAAGCAAAGTACTACTACGCATGCCCCTAGAGGGATAGATTGGTAGGAAAAGACCATCGCTCGTCCCCGACCGCCACTCATAAGGAAAGCAATAAAAGAACACCTTATGTGTAAAAATTGTCGCACAACTTTCACCATACGTGCATGCTACGGGACTTGCCAACCTTAACACAAGTATTTCTCAATTTCACAATTACTCAACTAGCACACTCTAATATTACCACCTTTATATCTCAAAACACTTATCAAGTATCAAACTTCTCATGATATTCAATGAACTCAATATGGAAGTTTTTATTATGCTCATCCCTATCACATTCGGATTAATTTCACAAATAAAGCAAATTACCATGCTGTTTAAGACTCTCAAAATAACATAAGTGAAGCATGAGAGATCAATAATTTCTATAAAATAAAACCAGCACCGTGCTCTAAAAGATATAAGTGAAGCACTAGAGCAAAAACTATATAGCTCAAAAGATATAAGTGAAGCACATAGAGTATTCTAACAAATTCTGAATCATGTGTGTCTCTCTCAAAAGGTGTGTACAGCAAGGATGTTTGTGGTAAACTAAAAAGCAAAGACTCAAATCATACAAGACGCTCCAAGAAAAACACATATCATGTGGTGAATAAAAATATAGCCCTAAGTAAAGTTACTGATAGACGAAGACGAAAGAGGGGATGCCTTCCGGGGCATCCCCAAGCTCAGGATTTTGGTTGTACTTGAATTTTACCTTGGGGTGCCTTGGGAATCCCCAAGCTTAGGCTCTTGCCAATCCTTGTTCCATAATCCATCAAATCTTTACCCAAAACTTGAAAACTTCACAACACAAAACTTAACAGAAAATCTCGTGAGCTCCGTTAGCGAAAGAAAACAAAACACCACTTCAAGGTACTGTAATGAACTCATTCTTTATTTATATTGGTGTTAAACCCACTGTATTCCAACTTCTCTATGGTTTATAAGCTCTTTTACTAGCCATAGATTCATCAAAATAAGAAAACAGCACACGAAAAACAGAATCTGTCAAAAACAGAACAGTCTGCAGTAATCTGTATCTAACGCAAACTTCTGGAACTCAGAAAAATCTACCAAAATAGGAAGACCTAGATAATTTGTTTATTGATCTACTGCAATGGGAATCAGTATTTTATCACGTTCTGGTGATTTTAAACAATTGTTTTTGTGAACAGAAAGTTTCTGGAATTTTCAGCAAGATCAAATAACTATCATCCAAGAAGATCCTATAGGTTTCACTTGGCACAAACACTAATTAAAACATAAAAACACATCTAACCAGAGGCTAGATCAAAGATTTATTACTAAACAGGAACAAAAATCAAGGAACTAAAATAAAATTGGGTTGCCTCCCAACAAGCGCTATCGTTTAACGCCCCTAGCTAGGCATAAAAGTAAGGATATATCTAGGTATTGCCATCTTTGGTAGGCAATCCATAAGTGGCTCTCATAATAGATTCATAAGGTAATTTAATCTTATTTCTAGGGAAGTGTTCCATGCCTTTCCTTAACGGAAATTGGAATCTAATATTCCCTTCCTTCATATCAATAATTGCACCAATCGTTCTAAGGAAAGGTCTACCAAGAATAATAGGACATAAAGGATTGCAATCTATATCAAGAACAATAAAATCTACGGGGACATAGTTCCTATTTACAACAATAAGAACATCATTAATTCTTCCCATAGGTTTCTTGATAGTGGAATCCGCAAGATGCAAGTTTAAAGAACAATCATCAAATTCACGGAAACCTAGCAAATCACACAAAGTTTTTGGGATCGTGGAAACACTAGCACCCAAATCACACAAAGCATAGCATTCATGATCTTTAATTTTAATTTTAATTGTAGGTTCCCACTCATCATAAAGTTTTCTAGGGATAGAAACTTCCAACTCAAGTTTTTCTTCATAAGATTGCATCAAAGCATCAACGATATGTTTAGTAAAGGCTTTATTTTGACTATAAGCATGAGGAGAATTTATCACGGATTGCAACAAGGAAATACAATCTATCAAAGAGCAATTATCATAATTAAATTCCTTGAAATCCAAGATAGTGGGTTCATTGCTATGTAAAGTTTTAACCTCTTCAATCCCACTTTTACCAATTTTTGCATCATGATCTAAAAACTCCGAATTATTGGGACGCCTTTTAACTAAAGTTGACTCATCTCCAGTCCCATCATTACCAAGATTCATATTGCAAAACAAATATTTAATAGGAGACACATCAATAACTTTTAGATCTTCATCTTTATTTTCATAAAAACTTTCCGGTTTAGCGGCCATCTTATTAACTAAGGTGACCTGCTTATCCGAAATTTCGGCTATTAATTTTTAAAGATGAGCAATCTGAGATTTCAAACCATAAAATTCCTTAGACATGTCATCAAGCTCTTTATTCATGTACTCCATAAAGCCTTTTTGTTCCTTAAGCTCATTTCTAAAGAAATTATTATGCTCAAATTGTCAAGTCATAAAGCTTCTGACGTTGCTTTCAATCTCTTCCAACCTTTTAACGTGAAGATCACCAAATCTAGGCAGGGCCATAAAGGCAACAAGAAACAAGAGACAAGCAAAAAGAGGCAAACGGAAAAGAAGGCGAATAAAACGGCAAGGGTGAAGTGGGGGAGAGGAAAACGAGAGGCAAATGGCAAATAATGTAATGCGAGGGATAAGAGTTTGTGATGGGTACTTGGTATGTCTTGACTTGTGCGTAGACTCCTCCGCAACGGCGCCAGAAATCCTTCTTGCTACCTCTTGAGCACTGCGTTGGTTTTCCCTTGAAGAGGAAAGGGTGATGCAGTAAAGTAGCGTGAGTATTTCCCTCAGTTTTTGAGAACCAAGGTATCAATCTAGTAGGAGACCACGCTCAAGTCCCACGCACCTACACAAACAAATAAGAACCTTGCAACCAACGCGATAAAGGGGTTGTCAATCCCTTCACGGCCACTTGCAAAAGTGAGATCTGATAGAGATGATAAGATAATATTTTTGGTATTTTTATAATAAAGACTAAAAGTAAAGAAAGCAAAATAAACGGTAATAGAAATAATAGTAGATTAATATGATAGAGCATAGACCCGGGGGCCATAGGTTTCACTAGTGTCTTCTCTCAAGAGCATAAGTATTACGGTGGGTGAACAAATTACTGTCGAGCAATTGATAGAATTGAGCATAGTTATGAGAATATCTAGGTATGATCATGTATATGGGCATCACGTCCGTGACAAGTAGACCGACTCCTGCCTGCATCTACAACTATTACTCCACACGAATAAACCCCATCTTTTTATCCTCAATGGCAACAATACAATACGTGTCGTTTCCCCTACTGTCACTGGGATCGAGCACCGCAAGATTGAACCCAAAGCTAAGCACTGCTCCCATTGCAAGAAAGATAAATCTAGTAGGCCAAACCAAACTGATAATTCGAAGAGACTTGCAAAGATAACCAATCATACATAAAAGAATTCAGAGGAGATTCAAATATTGTTCATAGATAATCTTGATCATAAACCCACAATTCATCGGATCTCGACAAACACACCGCAAAAGAAGATTACATCGAATAGATCTCCAAGAGAATCGAGGAGAACTTTGTATTGAGATCCAAAGAGAGAGAAGAAGCCATCCAGCTAATAACTATGGACCCGAAGGTCTGAAGTAAACTACTCACACATCATCGGAGAGGCTATGGTGTTGATGTAGAAGCCTTCCGTGATCGATGCCCCCTCCAGCGGAGCGCCGGAAAAGGCCCCAAGATGGGATCTCACGGGTACAGAAGGTTGCGGCGGTGGAAATAGGGTTTTGGCTTCTCTGCTGATGTTTTCGGGGTACGTAGGTATATATAGGAGGAAGAAGTAGGTCGGTGGAGCTACAAGGGGCCCACGAGGGTGGATGACATGCCCAGGGGGTAGGCGCGCCCCCTGCCTCGTGGCCTCCTCGTTGATTGCTTGGCGTCCACTCCAAGTCCTCTGGATCACGTTTGTTCAGAAAATCACGTTCCCGAAGGTTTCATTCCGTTTGGACTCCGTTTGATATTCCTTTCCTTCGAAACACTAAAATAGGCAAAAAAAAACAGCAATTTGGGCTGGGCCTCCGGTTAATAGGTTAGTCCCAAAAATAATATAAAAGTGTATAATAAAGTCCATTGAACATCCAAAACAGATAATATAATAGCATGGAACAATCAAAAATTATAGATACATTGGAGACGTATCAGGCCACGGTCGTTCCCGCCGCCGCCACCAGATCGCCCCTTATAGCGGGGAGAGCCACGCGAGCGGGATCCACCGCCCCGGCCGCGAGACGCCATGTTGGTAGAAGACTTGAAGCCGCCGGAGCCGTGGTACTAGGCCATGCGCTGGTCGAAGTTGGACAGCATGGCGAAGAGCTCATCGAGGGTCACAGGTGTGACACGGGCGTCGAGAGCAGACACCAGAGGTTGATAGTCCGCCTCCAGCCCATGAATGATGTACAAGACAAGCTCATCATCCTGGATAGCTTTGCCCGCCGCGGCCAGCTCATCGGCATAGCCACGCATGACGGCGAAGTAGGAGGCAACCGAGAGGTTACCCTTCTGCGCATTGATGAGGGAGGTGCGGATGTTGTTGATGCGACTCGCCGATTTTGACGAGAGCATGGCAGCAAGCATCGTCCAGAGCGCGCCCACCGTGGTGAGCGTGGTCACCGTGACGAGGACCTCTTTTGTGAGGTTATCCAGCAGGTAGCCAAGGACCTGCTGATCCTCACGTACCGATATAGGGTGGAGAGGGTTGGGCAATGAAGTCTCCTTGCCATCCTTGGTGGTGACGAGGAGCTTGGCCGGCTCCGGGTCGGTGCCGTCGACATAGCCAAAGACACCGGCACCGTGCAGCTGAGGTGTGATCTGCGTGCGCCACAACACGTAATTCGTGCGAGACAACTTCTCTGTAAGCTGACTATTGAGACTAGGCGAGAAGGAGCCGGAGGAAGACATGGCTAGGCTAGATGGGTTGACAGAAGCTCTAGATGGGAAAAGGAAAGGCTCTGACTACCATGTGCGAAGCGGAAAGCGTCTTACCTCATTGAGAGGGGACGCCGTGCATGTTATAGGCAGGGGCGCGAGTCACTGATAACGCATACAATTGAGAGCTTATAGGAGAGGTTACAACTTGGAGATCAAGCTAGGAAGAGATAGGGTTATGGTTACAGAAGATAAACCTCCTAGCCTACAACCGAAGGACTCCTGCTAAGATACGTTACAATGCGCCCAATGACACGCCCAAGGATGTTTAACACGTACATGCTCAATATTGATGTTTAACAGGTATGTGATTTTTTGCTTCGGTATCCCCCCTCCCCCCTAAATATATTCCATTTGGTTTTTTGGTATAAACGTTCCATAATTATGGCAGTTGGCTAAAGATCTGATATCTCGGTGACCTGAATTTCCAGTTATTGTTCCATCAAACATATAAAATGCATGAATGATTCATTGGAGTGAATATGTGTTTTGCAGGGTGCGTCGACATTGTACGGTCCCCAAACCTTGAGTGCATACATTCAAGAGTTTCAGAAAATTGCCACGGCTATGGACCCTATGGTTGCAAACAAAGGATCCCACCAAACAAACACCCTACCTCCTGACATGTTGGACAAGCAAATTGGACTGCTATTAGGCGTCATTCTCGACTCGACTCCTCCTGGTGTTCACTTTGGGGATGTCAGCTCCGACATCACAGCAAACTCAGACTTTCGGAAGGGCAGTACCGTGAATGCTACGTTCCATACGGCCTGTCCAAGGAATGATCTTCTAACAGACGGTACCTTCGCGCTCGTTGAGAGGCTGAATGGTGACAACTGGATTCCTGGCTACGACGATGATGATTGGTCTTTGCGATTCAAGTGGTCGAGGCCTTTGAAACTCAGTCCGGAGAGCTTTGCGACGCTGGAGTGGACCATTCCTGAAGATGTTGTCCCTGGTGTTTATAGGCTACGGGATTTTGGTGCCTCCAAGCCGCTGATAGGGTCGATTGAGCATTTTACAGGTACCTCTCACGCGTTTGCAGTGCGTTAAGCAATACACAACTTGTGACGATGTCCGAGAACTGATGTTCTTTATGCTTTTGTTACAAGCAAATGTATAGCGTGTACATTAGGGAAAATACATCCCACTATCGGGTGCATGTTCATATTATACTATCATGTGGACATATCTAGTGTTTTGCAATAGCGCAGGCCGTTTCCGGATACTGTATGTACGTCGTGGATTCACGCACGCATGACTTACTGTCTGTTGGTAAAGCCCATATCCTTTTGCCTTATTCCTCATGAACTGAGTTAACACTGGATTGGGTAAATTTGGACTCGATTTGTTCCCCCTTGAGAGACTATATGGTTCAGGTTGTACCATCATGCAGATTAGATGTATATGTTAAGGCTGATATGCATGCAGATTGGATGCCATGTTGTATGGACATATAATTAATCCATGGTTGACCATTGCTCTCATCATGTGAGGTTTACCGCCTTTGAGCTGTTTGATGGCTAATTCTCTGGCAAGATTGACTGATGCAATTCATGGGAAATGGAAAATGGCAGTTCACAGCCTGGCACTAGAGTAGCATTTTCAAGCACAATGCTGCAAGAGTATGTGAGATGTTTTTGAATGAGTTACTCCATACTCATGTCATGCTTTGGTAACAAAACAAATGATATAGCATGTGGGATATTTCGTCATTTTGTAAGACACCGTTTGGATAATTTTTTGAGTATGTGCATCTTGCAGCAAGATGGAGAGCCCAGGCGTGCCACCCTAAACATACCCACTTATCTTTTGGATTTGGATATCTACTTACCTTTCGCATACGCTCGCATTTCACTTGTGGATCGACCGCCGGCGCAGCCACATCTGCTGGTTGGCCGGGCTCAACCCTGCCCAGTAGCTGAAAGATCGTGAATGTTAGGGGAGGGGTGGCGTTTTAGGCTTGAACAAATGCAGAATACAACTAGCGTTTAATTTGTCAAGCACAAAACCTAAATCGACTAGGCTCACCCATGTGCACCAACAACTTATGCTAAGCAAGATAAACAACTAAGTGATAGCAAGATATATATCATGTCATACTATGGTTATCACAAAGTAAAGTGCATAAGTAAAGGGATCGGGTAAGAGATAACCGAGGCACGCGGAGACGACGATTTATCCCGAAGTTCACACCCTTATGGATGCTAATCTCCGTTTGGAGCGGTGTGGATACACAATGCTCCCCAAGAAGCCATTAGGGCCACTGTAATCTCCTCACGCCCTCGCACAATGCAAGATGCCGTGATTCCACTAAGGGACCCTTGAGGGTGGTCACCGAACCCGTACAAATGGCAACCCTTGGGGGCGGTCACCGAACCCGTACACTTTGGCAACCCTTGGGGGCGGTCACCGGAACCCGTACAAATTGTTTGGGGCAATCTCCACAACCTAATTAGAGACCCCGACGCAAGCCCGGAGCTTTACGCCACTATGATTGAGCTCCGAGACACCACCAACCGTCTAGGGCGCCCAAGCACCCAAGAGGGACAAGCTCTAGGGTACCAAGCACCCAAGAGTAATAAGCTTCTAAAACTTTTCACTTCCATGTATCACCGTGGAGAACTCAAATCGATGCAACTAATGCAATGACAAGGGCAGACGGAGTGCCCAAGTCCCTCACTCTCAAATCTCATCAAAGCAACGGAAGCTATGGAGGAATACGAGAGGAAGAACAAGAAGGAGAACACCAATAACTCAAAGATCTAGATCCAAGGGGTTCCCCTCACAAAGACGAGAAAGTGATTGGTGGAAATGTGAATCTAGATCTCCTCTCTCTTTTCCCTCAAGAACTAGCAAGAATCATTGAAGGATTTAGAGTTAGCAAGCTCGAAGAAGGTCAACAATGGGGGAAGAACACGAGCTCAAGAGATAAGAACCAGTGGGGAAGAAGACCCCCTTTTATAGGTGGGGAAAATCCAACCGTTATGCCCACAGCCCCGACACAAGTGGTATTGCTGCTCCTGGGAGAGGTACTACCACTTAGTGAGGTAGTTTCAGTAGTAGCAGTGCAATAGCAAAAAGCATCGAGGTGGTAGTGCCGCCGGAGCGGTACTAAGTGGTACTAGTGCGCCCTAGTACCACTCTACTTCCCCTGAGTGGAAAAGGATACAAAAGAAATAATATAACCAGAGGTTCCTACGGTAGTAGAAGGCCGGAAGTACCGCACAAGAGGTACTACCGCAGACCAGAGCGGTACTACCGCTAGAGTGCAACAAAGACCTAAGTAAAACAGATGGATGCAGGAAAACCAGAACTGCCATAACTTCTACAAATAAGCTCTGAATTGAGCAAACTCAAGCTTGTTGTATAGTAAGAAGAGGCAGTAGAAAAATGCAAAGGTATAGAGATGCGAAACCTCTATGAACGAAGAACAAAAACCCCAACATTGAAAACATCATAGAAGATGCATGTGAACTCCGTTTTCGATGAACTCAAGCTTGTCATGAAGATGATCATAAGCTCTAAAACTCAAAAATAAAAACACCAAACACGAACCAAGAAAGATGATGCCAAGGATGCAATGGTTTGAGCTCTCTACGAATGATACGATCAAGCACTCGCTTGAGAGCCCCCCTTGATAGTATGACAATCGATCCTAAAATCCGGTCTCCCAACTAACACCATGCGACCGGTAAAATAGAAAACCTATTAAGGGCAAACCTTTGCCTTGCTATAATCCACTTGAGCTAGATGATGACGATCTTGTCCTCCTCAGGATGGACCACCTTTCTTGATTGTGTTGGCTCGACAAAGACTAGTAGAATTCTCCCCCATACTCCACTATGGGTGAGCCACTCTTCGACACATCTTCACAAGTCCATTGCCACCAAATGGACGACAAGCTTCAAGTACTTGATCTCTTCATCAGTACTGCTCTTCATGATGCACCACTTGAACTTGCACACCGCAATCTTGATGGCGATCACCACTTGATGTCATCCTCCATGGGTTGTATGAGATCTTCCTCTTGATGCAAGTCCATGGAAACAGACCTAACCCCACATAGAACTCTCACGTAGACCATGTGTTAGTACACAACGCGTAATGGACAATGCTTACCATACCATGGGATCACTTGATCCCTTTCGTTACATCTTCTACACTTTGCGTGTTGATTAACTTGATTCACACTTTAACTTAGTCTTGATCAACCATGTATCATGTATTCTACTAGACCAATCTTCGGATAATTCCTTGAATAGCACCTTGGTCATCTTATAAACTCTTTGAAACAAACACATGGACTTCAAGAAATGCCCATGGACAAATCCTATGAATATAACTCAAGACAACCGTTAATCCATAAAGAATGTCATCAATTACGAAAACCACACATGGGGGCACCATGCTCTTTCAGCAGCTCGTCGGCGAGCCTCTATCGGCCATCAAGTGTGATGATTGCTGGAGGCTGGTGCTACGCCTCAATCGTCTTGACCACGGACAAAACATCCTAGATGGGTTTTCTACAAGTTGAAATGGACGGAGTGAGTGCAATCAACTAGATGTTCTTGAGATTTGTTACAATTTGAAACTCATTGTTTGATTTAATTTTTATGTAGAAAGGATGTTTGTTCTGGTATTGAAAAAACAGTACATTGATCTATTGATAAAGAAAACTCTACTAGATGTTGGTGCACTAGTTGTTAGAGATGAGACTACGAGAAGCACAATGTTCATGTTTGAGAAGGCAGAGAAGAAACAAGTGTCAAGCTTGAGAAGCCAAGAGAGAAGAGCAACAATGTAGACAATGAACATGAGATGGAAAAAGTACTGATTGGACTATTAGGCACGGTCAAATAAATTTGTGTATTTTTCAAGAAGTTAAGTTTTGGAGGTTTAGTTAAAATATTTTTTTTTAGAGAAGCAAATATAAGGAGTCAGAGGATGATCATATAGAGCCTAAATTTTAAGGGACACTCTAATCCATCGGTCCACGGCCCACCTGGGAGAGACATGGAAGAAGTGAATGAAACTATTTCTCATCCTACCCCATAAAAAAATTCTCGTCCTCTATTGGAAGAATTGATTTTAGCCCCCCCCCCCAAAAGCTCGTCTGCCTTCGATCTTATGCTCCTTTCTTTGGTTGCCTTGCTCTCAACCCCCTCCGATACAACATGTCTTTTGCAGATTGACCCCTTGGCGCTGTTATCTGCTCAGTTAGCTACTACTCCCTCCGTTCCTAAATATAAGTCCTTTTAGACATTTCAAATGGTCTACAACATATGGATGTATGTAGACATATTTTAGAATGTAGATTCATTCATTTTGCTCCGTCTATAGTCACTTGTGGGAATCTCGAAAAGACTTATATCTGGGAATGGAGGGAGTAGTAATGAACAAAATACTGGTCTTATAATATTTCGATTTGACAAATAGGGCAGTTTCCTCAAGACCCCAGCCCACACACAAGACAGAGCCGCCACTCGTTCCTTCTTTTCCCCCTTCTCGTCATAGCTAGCGACCGGCCTCCAGAAGTGAATGAAACTATCTGTTCAGTTAGGTACTACTCCCCCCATTCCTAAATATAAGTCTTTCTAATAGATTTCACTATAGACTACATAGGGAGCAAAATGAGTGAACCTATACTTTAAAATGTGTCTATATACATCCGAATGTATTCTCTATAATATTTCAATTTGACAAATATGGCAGTTTCCCGAAGACCCCAGCCCACACGCGAGACAGAGCCGCCGCTCGTTCCTTCTTTTCCCCCTTCTCGTCATATCTAGCGACCAGCCGCCAGAACCGCCTTGCCCCGCCATCCGTCGCCCCTGCTGCTCCGCCGCGTTTCCTCCCCATCCGCCGCCCTCCATTGCCTCCCCAAGGTAAGGCAAGCTTCTCCCCTTCCGTTTCCATGGATTTTGCGTCTTTCCTCTTGTACGTTGTCTAAATCGTTGAAACCCTAGGTACCGAGGGGGATTGACATGGGGATTTGAGTGGGAGAGGTTGGATCTACAAAGTGGTGTGTGGATCTGAAAAGGTGAGAACATATTTTGTGGCTGGGACATCCAGGGGAGGTGATACATCTATTTATTCTCATTTCTATTTGATGCTTATATACTAACAACTTTGTTAAACATGCCAGCAAGAGTAGATGGATTGAAGGCGAGCGGACCCCTCTGTCTTCTCTCTTTCTTCGCAGAGCCGCCGCTCGTTCTTTCTTTCCCCCCTTCTCGTCATATCGACAAGCCGCCAGAACCGCCTTGCCCCGCCATCCGTCGCCCCTGCTGCTCCGCCGTGTTTCCTCCCCATCCGCCGCCCTCCATTGCCGCCCCAAGGTAAGGCAAGTTTCTCCCCTTCCGTTTCCATGGATTTTGCGTCTTTCCTCTTGTACGTTGTCTAAATCGTCGAAACCCTAGGTATCGAGGGGGATTGACATGGGGATTTGAGTGGGAGAGGTTGGATCTGCAAAGGGGTGTGTGGATCTGAAAAGGTGATAACATATTTTATGGCTCGGACATCCAGGGGAGGTGATACATCTATTTATTTTCATTTCTATTTGATGCTTATCTACTAACAAATTTGTTAAACATGCCAGCAAGAGTAGATGGATTGAAGGCGAGCGGACCCCTCTGTCTTCTCTCTTTCTTCATAGAGTCGTCGCTCGTTCTTTCTTTCCCCCTTCTCGTCATATCTAGCGACACGACGCGAGAACCGCCTTGCCCCGCCGTCCGCCGCCCCTGCTGCTTTGCCGCGTTTCCTCCCCATCCGCCGCCCTCCCTCTATTGCCGCCCCAAGGTAAGGCAAGCTTCTCCCCTTCCGTTTCCATGGATTTTGTGCCGTTCCTCTTGTGTGTTGTCTAAATCGTCGAAACTCTAGGTACTGAGGGATTTGAGCGGGAGAGGTTGGATCTGCAAAGAGGTGCGTGGATCTGAAAAGGTGAAAAATTATTTTGTGGCTGGGACATCCAAAGAAGGTGCGATATGTCTGTTTATTCTCATTTCTATTTGATTGTTGTGTGTAGTAACAAATTTGTCAAACATGGCAGCAAGAGGCCCATTCCCCCTTCGTGCTTTCCGATGTTCCCTAGATCCGAACGTCAGATGCCGCCGCCGGCGGCGGCGGCCGACTGGTCGGGCGTCCACGAAGACATCCTCAGCCGCATCTTCCTCTCGCTCGCATGCATCGGCGACCGGGTCAGGTTCTCCGCCGTCAACCAGCAATGGCGCGGCGTCGCGCTGCAAAACCCGCCGCCGCTCCCCTGGCTCCTCATGCCCTCCACCGCCGGGACCTCCTGCCACCGGATCTTCGGCGGGTTCGCCGACCCGCAGCCGCCCCTCGCCGGCGCCGTCCGCGGGGCGCGTTTCTGCGGCTCCTCTCCGGGCGGCTGGTCCGTGGTCGTGCTCCACCAGTGGCACGGCCACGCCCTGCTCAACCTCCGCTCCGGCGAGCGCGTTCCCCTCCCGGACCACGTGCGCGTCACCCTGAACGGCGGGCGCGCCCCGCCGAACTTCAACGTCATCAGGTGCCCCATAATGGTCCGCGCGGCCGCCGTGTCCGCGCCGCCGCCGTCGGCTGCCTGCGTCGTCGCTGCCCTGACGACAGGCCAGACCACCATGGCGTTCTGGCGCCCGGGCATGGACTGCTGGTCGCCGGCGCCGCTGGGGGCTCCGTGTGACTCCCAGGACCTGACGTACCACGACGGATGCTTCTGGGCCGTCAACCCCTGGGAGCAGCTCTTCTGCTACAAGCCGGAGATTGCCGGCGCAGACGGTGCGCTTACTGTTCAACATCTTGTCTACCAGTGCTGTGCTGACCAGATGACCCCGCCGGCGCCCGGGGAGATCGTCTCCCGCTACCTCCTGCCTGCCGCCTCCGGTGAAGATTTGTTAATGGTGAAGAGGTTCATCGATCCAGCGAGAGGCGGCACTAGGCGGTTCGAGGTCTTCAGGCTAGAGAAGCAACTTGGCAGAACCTCCTGGCGATTGTACAAGATGGAGGGGCAGGTGCTCTTTGTCGGCCAGAGCTGCTCCAAGGCCTTCGACACAGGGCGCAGCGGCAACCCGGGCTACATCTACTTCCTTGACGATGTCTATGGTGGCCGTCCGATGAGTGTCCTCCAGCAGAATGAATATCCCTGCACCGACATGGGTGGTTGGAGTTGCTCCCCTGACGACGAGGAAATCAAGCGCTGCCTGCCATGGGCGCATCCCTCGGACAGCTCACCGTCCATTTGGTACCTCCATTGATCTACCAGGAGTTGGCATCTAGGTTTCGATCTCATCATATTTCCATATTTTTATTTAGAGTCTTTGTTGCCCATCAACATATGCCATGCTCCGGGTCAGTGTCTCGGTTTGTTGTCTTCGTTGCTGTGGTCGTTGTTGCTCTTGTTGTAAACTTGTAATATGGGAAACTGGAAGTTACATATACAGTTTGTTGTATGTACTCTACTTAATCTGAAGATTGTTTTCAAACTCAACTCATCAATGAAACTCTGAACTCTTCAGACTACTACCTGTCTATACATGCTGTTTGATATATATATGCTTCTCCCTTAATTCTGGCTCCTAGCTAGTATTTCACTTATGCAAGATATTCTGTCGTGAATTCAACTTGAGAGTTGAGATTCATATAAAGTGCTGAAATAATATTTTTCAGTATTAGATGATGCTACTGAATATGTTATGTGTGTTCAGGTATACAGCAACTAGCACTAATTGTCTGTTGAGGACTGTATGTAGTCTCTAGGTGACCCTTGTTCACTTCTTGGTATGTGTCCAAGTCGTTGCTCAGCTGAATGTTTGGTTTGTGTTAACGGAATATTTATTACTCCCTCCGTCCCACAATCGGTATAAACTCACTTTGTACAATATTTGCTTCAGAATTTTAGATGACGCGGTAATCACTGACTGCGCACCTTCTCTTATGAGGGAAACCCTTTTTGGAGATTAGTGAGGGACATACTAAAGACATCAGGGAAAGAGCAAGTCCAGTATTGCTCTTTTCAGTAATCAGGGACATACTAAAGACATCAGGGAAAGCTCCAAAACCAATATTGCTAGACACTGATGAAATGAAGGAACCATATGATTTGGGCGGTATGATATGCTTTTTTCAGTAATAATAAGCAGGCGTGTTACGTCGTATTCTCTGGAATGTCTTAATTGTGATTTCACTTAATAGCTGACACCAATGCCACCATCAATAAGGACCAATTGCTGCTGCATCAAATCAGCACTGTATTAGCTGATAGATAAAATATAACCCCGTGTAATATTAGCGAATGTCACATTCCTTGCTTTTTCTATAACGAACTTGATCTTCCCATGGGAGTTTCTTAGTTTTTGAGCTTAATGCGTAGCACATATCCACTCTCAACACTTTTGCGGTAGAGGTAATGGGATGAAATGAGTCGTCATTTGTGAACTGCAGAGCACCTGTTGTATGTAAGCTCCACAATATGTCGAACGAGAACCAAAATTTCTAACTAGAAACCATTTTACTGAATTACAACTATTTTAATTTACTGGTCTTGTATTGTCTCCTGTAATCTTTTGCAGCCTGCGATACTTCCAATTCAGATCATAAGAATCAGTCAGCTAGTCGTCTTGAGTTTTCTCTGGAATGTCTTAATTGTGATTTCACTTAACTGACACCAATGCCACCATCAATAAGACCAATTGCTGCTGCATCAAATCCGCATTGTATGGGCTGATATGTAAAATATAACCCCGTGTAATATTAGCGAATGTCTCATTCGTTGCTTTTTCTATAACGAACATGATTTCTTCCCATGGGAGCTCCTTAGCTTTTTAGCTTAATGCATAGCCACTATATATCTGCACATGTCCACTCTCAACACTTTCGCGGTAGAGGTGATGGGATCAAATGAGTCGTCATTTGTGAACTGCAGGGCACCTGTTGTATGTAAGCTCCACAATATGTCGAATCAGAACCAAAATTTCTAACTAGAAACCAATTTAGTGAATTAAAACTATTTTAATTTACTGGTCTTGTATTGTCTCCTGTAATATTTTGCAGCGTGCGATACTTCCAATTCAGATCATAAGAATCAGTCAGCTGGTCATCTTGAGTCTTCCTGGAGGTATATCCCAATTTGTCAATCCTAGGATGCCTGTCCAGTAGAAGTGCATGGGTTTTTTCTGAGCTACGGCATGCCATGCTCATGTTATCCAATGTTTGAGCTAGCAAGCATATGCTAAGAAACAATAAGCGGCAGCACTCTACTAATTTTTTCTCTGTTATGTTTTGGCACAGAATTCACGACAATGGTCAGCAGGTGGTTACACGATGCTGTAAACAATGTACTGATAAGTGGCTTGAATGGTGAATTAATTACCAACATTCATGTTGTTCTTGTGGGGCTGCCAAACGCATATTCTCAGTATGTTACAACATTCAAAGCATACCAGGTCCAAAGAGCAAAGATACGAGGTATGGGAGCTTTGCTTCAGTACACCCCCCTTAATTTTTTTTTAAAGGAGGGAGTACTCTCGGCCTCTGCACCAAGTGAATGCCCGTAGTTCATATGTCCCTGCCCAGTCTAGATGTGCCAGAATGTTAGTCCTTCCTCTTCGATTTTCTTGCAAACCTGCACTAGAAAGTAAGTTTCATGATTTGAAGATGACCTGCAATGTCAGAACTTGTTCAGCCACATCCAATTTTTTTAGTGCAAACTATAAAGGGAAAATATATTTTGGTTTTTGTTAGAAACTTTCCACAATTATACCAGTTGCCTTTTATTGATGTTTTGTTGCTAAAGATCTGACATTTCTGTAACCTGAATTTCCAGTTATTGTTCCATCAAACATATAAAATAGATCCACCCGCATATGTATCAATGCTTGAATAATTCGTTGGAGTGAATATCTGTTTTGCAGGGTGCGTCAACGTTGTACAGTCCCCACACCTTTGAGTCCATACATTCAAGAGCTTCAGAAACTTGCTGCAGCTATGGTCCCACACCAACAAACATCCAACCTCCTGACATATTGGACAAGCAAATCAGACTGCTGCCAGGTGTCGTTGTCGACTCGACGACTCCTGGTGTTCACTTTGGGGATGTCAGCTCTGATGTCGCGGCAAACTCAGACTTCAGGAAGGGCAGCACCGTGAATGCTACGTTCCATTCGACCTGTCCATGGAACGACCTTCTAACCAACGGTAACTTCGCGCTCGTTGAGAGGCTAAACGGTAACAGCTGGATTCCTGCCTATGACGATGATGATTGGTCGTTGCGATTCAAGTGGCCAAGGCCTCTCAGCCCAAAAAGCTTTCCGGCGCTGGAGTGGACCATTCCTGAAGATGCTGCCCCTGGTGTTTATAGGCTGAGGCATTTGGGTGCCTCCAAGCCACTGATAGGATCGATCGAGCATTTTACAGGTACCGCTCGCGCGTTTGCAGTGTGTTAAGCAATACACAACTTGTGACGATGTCTGAGATCGTATGAAACAATACATCCCACCATCGGGTGCATGGTCATACTATTATACTATCATGTTTCATGTGGATATATCCAGTGTTTTGCAATAGCGGCAGGACATTTCAGGATCCTGTATGTATGTCGTGGATTCACTGACGCATTAGTTACTGTCTGTCTGTCGTGGATTCACAGCCTGGCACTAGAGTAACATTTCAGGCACAAGGCTGCAAAAACGGCAAGATTATCTGTGATCTGGTAATCTCTTGTATCGGATTGTGAACCTTGTTGTTAAGTCATCTGGAATGTGAACCTTGTTGTTAAGTCATCTGGTAGAGACACTTTTGTCATGCATACTTACCTGATGAACCGAGACACTATTTCCTTCTTTATCATCTCTTGGACTTGTATTGATCCGATATGAAGAGAACTAGAGCTTCACACATGGTACAATCGACGGTGGATTCCAACAATTTGGTCCAAGAGATGGATAATTGGAAGAAAACAATCCAACAAAGTATAGCTAGATAAGAGATGGATAATTGGAAGAAAACAATCCAACAAAGTATAGCTAGATAAGAGATGGATAATTGAAAGAAAAAAATCCAACAAAGTATAAAGTATAGCTAGATAAGAGACGGATAATTGGAAGAAAACAATCCAACGAAGTATAGCTAGATAAAGTGAATTTCCACCACCCGTGTTTGCTCATCTGTTGGCTTCCTCCAATATTCCAGACTGTTCAGTGGACTGATTTCACATTTGTGAATCACAAGTCTTGAATGCAATCTTGACGGAAGTATTTATACAACGGATGTTGATGAACTTCTCACCCTTCTTCATGCAGTTGACATCCCCTACCAATTTCATGCAGTTTTAACCATTCTTCGCAAGTGGAACGAATACGAGCAGTAGGATGGTCACATGATTTTGCACTTGCAGTGTGCGTATTCTCGTGATAGAACAGTTTCTGGACGAGTCACTCCATACTCATGTCATGCTTTGATAACACAAAAACGATATAGCATGTGGAATATTTCGTCCTTTTGTAAGATGCCATTTGGATAATTTTTTGAGTATATGCATCTTACAGCAAGATGGTGAGGCCAGGCGTACCTTTTGAATTTGGATGTCAAGGGTTCACGAGTTAAAAGCTTTCTTCTAAATTACAGTCAATCTTTTGTTTTTATTTTTTGCGAGAAAACTTTCAATCTATTCATCATATATCATGACAATACAATGAACACTAGAAATTATAAAAATTACATCCTGGTCTGTAGACCACCTAGCAACGACTACAAGCACTGGAGCGAGTCGAAGGCACGCCGCCGTCATCACCCCTCCTTCACCGGAGCCGGGCAGAACTTGTAGTAGACAATCGGGAAGTCACCGTGCTAAGACCCAACGATACTAGCGCACCAGATAAGACCCAACGATACTAGCGCACTAGAACACCGACCGCCGGTAATGAAGAGAAGGTTAGATCAAAAGGATCCAACATTTAGACACAGGAACGAAGACTGGATCTATGGAGATCCATCGAAGACCAATATTGACCGAGTCCCATGAGATTCATCAGAGACACAACTCCACACACCCTCTGGCGATGCTAGATGCATCACCAGGACGGGGCCTAGGCGGGGAGTACCTTATTCCATCTTCAGAGAGCCGTCGTCGTCGCGCCTTCCCGAGTAGGACACAAACCCGAATCGATCTCAAAGAAATGCCTAAAGACGGAACATCAACCCTCCCATCAGCAAGGACCGGGGTCCACCGCGCCTCCATCGCCCTAAGGCCACCGAAATGAGGCGAACCGGCGTCGGCGTCAGGAAGAGGTCAAATAACCCTAATCTCTTGTGGACTCGCTACAAGAGCTGAAGGGGTACACACGCTCCACCTGACGCGGCTTGTTAGTCTCTAAAACATTCAATCTATAGTAAGATAATGATTTTAAGTTATTTTTCTTTTCATGCATTTTCACCAAGATATTCACATATTTAAAATAGAGTCATTTCTCGTAGATTTAAATTAGACAATGGTGTCCCCTCACAAAAAAAAGACAATGATGTGTACATCCTCACAAAAAAGCAAGACAATGATGTGTACAGTAATCGTTCTTTTTAAGCTAATAATATTTTCTATCCCAACTAAAGTCGTCCCACGTAGAATATGTGGCAGAGTTCGAGAAACAGACAGTTCTTGGTCTGTACGGCAATGTTGCAATATTTCATTTGAAACTCTAGAACTGTGGTGATTTGAACTTGTCGGCTCTCAATCCTTTGTACATTTTGCTCCCTTGGACATGATTGATGTTTTTTTATAAAAGTGTCCACAACCACAACAATCTGACTAGGGTTGCTGGGGAATGTGTTTGGTCATCCGCATCGTGATTATTCGAGCAGCACACTATTTATTTTTGAAAGTAGCAGCACACTATTTCAAGCAGACTAAATTATAGTTTATCTTGGCTGCACGCGAATATACGCGGACCATGCTAATGCATCCGTCTGTATGGCTAAATCTGGTGCAAGTGAAGAATATCCGATTTAGATGACATAAAACTTTCTTGTAGAAAATAACATCATACTATTTTTTGTGAAAAGGCCTAAGGCCATATGTTAAGTATCACAAGTCTTACAAATTCACCCTTACAGAAAAAAAAGAAAAAACCTTAGGTGTGCCGAAATCTTCTTCCTACATCCACCGGTGGATTGTCTTTTGTACGTCGTCCAGACCGGATGCTACTGTGAACTTAGCTAAACAGAGGACTAACATTTTTCCCAGAAGGCAACATCTTCCACGGCGCAATGGGATTGGATTCTCTTTTTCTAATATGGCCTGCCAAGGGGCAAGGTTAAGAATTAGTGCCTTTGCGGTCATGGCCAACCTGTTTCTGCTTTGCACCAAACATGTCAGATTACAGAACCCTCTGAAGGGGCTGTACCTCTGCGGCAGCGGCGCACACCTAGGCAGTTGGGTGATGGGGTGCCCTGGGCCGCAATACTGCTTTCGTGGCTATGGATGATCTCAAGGCAAAGATAGATGTAATTCATGGAGCATGGAAAATTGTAGCTGACACTAGGGTAGCATTTTCAGGCTTGGATGATCTCAAGGTTGCAAAAGCAGCAAGAGTATTTTGATATTGTAATCTCTGGTATGGAATGCAAACCTTGTTGTTAGGCCATCTGGTAGAGATACTTTTTTCATGCATACTTACATTATAAACTAGGACATTTTCTAAACGGATCCCGGCACACCTATTCTCTGGAGATCATTATTTTCTTATTTGGGCGGTAAAAGGGAACATTTCTAAGTTATATATGCTTACATCTATTTCCTTCTTTATCGGTATAGTCTCTCGAACCTTTATTGATCTGATATGAAGAGAAGTAGAGCTCCATACATGGTAGGATCTACAATGGATTCCAACAATTTGATCAAGAGATGATTAATTGGAGGAAAGCAACATGAAGTATAGCTAGATAAGGAGCTTTCTCAGCACTCGTGTTTGCTCATCTTTTGGCTTCCTCCAATATTCCAGACTGTTCGATAGACTGATTTCACACTTGCGAATCGCAAGTCTTGAATACAATCTTGTTGGGACTATTTATACAATGGACGTCGACGAATTTCTCACCCTTCTTCATGCAGTTGACATCCCTTACCCATTTCATGCAGTTTTAACCATTTTTTGCAAGTGGAAATGAATACGAGCGATAGGATGGTCACATGATTTTGCACTTGCAGTGTGTGTATTCACATGATAAAACAGTTTCTGGATGACTTACTCCATACTCATGTCATGCTTTGGAAACACAAAAACAACATAGCATGTGGAATATTTCATCCTTCTGTAAGATGCCATTTGGATAAAAAAAATAGGGGGTTTGGGTAATTTTTGAGTATGTGCATCTTGCAGCAAGATGGAGAGGCCAGCCGTGCCATCTTTCCATCATCTAAAAAAGTTAAACTCTTAAAAGCACCCACTTACCTTTTGAATTTGGATGTCAAGGGTCATGAGTTCAAATATGCTTTCTTCTAAATTACATTCAGTATATGGATATCCTAGAATATCAGAGGCGGACAAGAGACCATAGTAAGCATTTGTCCTTCTATGCATTTTCACTAAGATATTCATAGAGTTAAAATAGAGTTATTTCTCGTAGATTTAATTTAGACAATGGTGTGTACACCCTCGCAATTAAAGGAGACATTGATGTGTGCAGTAATATTTCTTTTTAAGCTAATAATGTTTTCTGTCCCAACTAGTCTGTTGCATGAGTTCGAGAAACAGATTATTCTTGGTCTGTGGGGCTATGTTGCAATATTTTGTTTGAAACTCCAGAACTGTGGTGATTTGCACTTGTCGGCTCTCAATCCTTCATACATTTTGCTCCCTTACATGAATGATGGTTTTAATACAAGTGCCCACAACCACAACAATCTGACCAGGGACTGTCCGCATTGCGATTATTAGAGCAACATGCTAATTAAAGTAGACTAAATTAGTTTATCTCAACTGTAATCGGACATACATGGACCACGCGGATGTGTCCGCGTGCATGGCCAAATCTGGCGCACCTAAAGAATGCCTGATTTATATGACATTAAACTTTCTTGTGAAACAACAACATCATATTAATATTTTTGCGAGATAACAACAACATCATTGACACACCCGAAAATTCCAACTACACTAGGAATCATGAGGTGAAGTCCCGGTTCACCAAGGATCAAACCCCAGGCTTGACACCCTGCATCAACGGCAGAGCCGGCAACAAAAAGTTATGGGTTTAAGTGCACTAATCTCTCTAAAATGTCCTATTTTTGCACAAATATGAATAAAACCGAGCTTTAAACACATGGAATTGCCCCTGCCCTGCATCTCATTAAGCGGAATATGCTTTCAGTCGTCAACCTTGAAGCTCCACGACTTTGTTATGTGGTAAAAACAACAAGAATATTTGCGTTGTTGTAACGTGATCCTTGTCGTTTAATCACATGGTACATCGTAAGATACTTCCATCATGCATACTTACTTACTTGTGAGAGTAAATGGATGAGATATATATGAGACATATTTACATATTATGAAAACTTGTACAATAAATATTAATAGATTTTCATTAAAGCGCTAAAAGGAAATATTTTTAATCATACTCCCTAGCTTAACTTAGTTTTCTTTCCCCCAAATAAAGCTTAACTTAGTTTTCTATTCTATCTATCCAATTCCAATCTCCTGAACTTTCAATTGATGACACCCAAGTGTGTTAATGGACGCATAACGATTCTACAAAAACAGCTCTTCAAAATTCATCATTTGTGCTAAGCCCACGCCATACACACATCCTAGGATCGACGGCCGGTTCTAAAGCTAGTAGGCATGTACATACATCTGTTGTGTATATACGAGTGCAGGATGACACCGCCAATCCAAATATTTGAACTGCCGAGTAACTAGCCTACTATGTGCAGCAAGCACTCCGTGGCACGTGGTTGCATCTCCTATCTAAAGATTAAGAATAACCTTTCGGCTACGAACACTAGCTCCTCATCTCTTGTTTTTCTCTAATATTCCAGAGTTCTTGGTTGATTGATTCAGCATAGACGAATAAGTCTTTAACATGCTAGACCTGAACGGGGGTATTTATAAGTTGGACATCATGGAATTCCTACTGTTCCTCATGCGATTGACATTGAACCACTCATTCATGAAGTTCCAGTCTATTTTTTTCTTCTCCTTCTGTAAGAGAAACAAAACATGAAAAATATAATGATCACATGATTTTGCAGCATTTACTCGCATGATAAAAAGAGACGATAAAACAGTTCTTGAAAGATTTGATCAACACTTATCACACACTTTGCTAACAAAAAATGCATATAGCCCTATGAATACCGACCTGCCTTCTTCGACAAAAAAAATATACCCAGGTTCAAGAAACAAAATCACGTCTGTGAAGACTAGAATTGCATGTAGGTAGGTTCACTTTTTTAATGATCTGTGAGATAGGTTCACTTGCATTGCATGTCCCTATTTGTGTTTCACAGAATAAAACTTCTTTATTTGTGGCATGTACCTTGCTCACTAGAAGTTACCAAATTCTTTTTTGAGTGACATGGACGAGCAAAAAAAGTGACAATGATGTGTACAATAATAATTCTTTTTAAGCTAGAATAATATTTTCTATCCCAACTAGAGTCGTCCCCCGCATAATCGCTCTAGTTACTAAGCTCCCACGAAATCGAGCCTACAAAGTTAATACAAAGTTGGGTCATCTATTTTGGAACGGAGGAAGTATGTGTTTGGCTCGTTAGTGCAGTCCACTGCCGTATGGACCTACTTTTGTGTTAGTCGGTTTGACTATTTGACCCGTATAAGTACTCCAGACCCCAAACCCTCACCAAGCTCTAGGGCTTTTCCTGCCGCCGCCGTATTCGCCTCTCCTCTTTCCTTGCCTCTGTTGCCCACGCCACCGTTGATGGAAGCTTCCCAGGAGTGGCCGGACAGACGACCATGAAGACCTTTGCTGCCAGTACGGCGAGGCTCGAGGAAATAGGCCGCACCGCCGCTCCTCCTCTCCTTCAGATGGTGCGATGAGGAGGGACAACAGTCCGCCGACTGAGGGTACCCAGCGAGATCTGCATCGGGACTCCACCACCAGTGCTCTCGCTACCGAGGCTTCACAGAGTCGCCGTTGTATCCCCAACTGCTCCGTGCGATGTCTGGCGTTACAGCCCGAAGGTCCATAGTTCTTCTCGTGATTTCTTCTGAGCCTTCTTTCCCTGATTATCCAATTATCTCATTCCTTCAGTAGCTCTTCCAGCTGTTTACATAGCAAGACGTGTTGTTCCCTTACAACCTATTTTATCTTGCTATGATGCATCTGTAAAACCAGTGGATCTATCCCTATTCCTGTATTAGATTATAAGAGATCTGGTAAGCAGAGTTACAATTGACACCTACTGTAAAAAAAAGGAAGGGAGAGATCACGGGATACTTAATTCATATTAGAGATTAAAAAAGGAATGTTGATTAGTGGCATAATGCATTCTGTATTTAACTACTAATCCATATTGATATATCGAAACAGTTATTTGTCCCCTTTTTCGCAGTGGTTAGCTCTGTTTCTGAGTACGAAAATGGTGTTTTCTAATTCACGAATGTGAAGTGCGGCATCATCTTGCTTATTATTTACACACTAATCATGCCGTTATGTGAACAACATTTTGCTACTGGATCCTGAGGGGGGAAGTGTGTTGTTTTGAAGTACTGCTCTACTGACTAGCTGATTTTATGCATCCTTCTCCAGGCCCTCAATGTCATGGGGAAGAAGCAACCTATTAGGAGTTTCAACATGTTGAAAATATGCCCTAAAAGCAATAATAAAATGGTTATTATTATATTTCCTCGTTCAAGATAATTGTCTATTGTTCATGCTATAATTGTATTAATCGGAAACCGTAATACATGTGTGAATACATAGACCACAACATGTTCCTAGTGAGCCTCTAGTTGACTAGCTCGTTGATCAATAGATGGTTGTGGTTTCCTGACCATGGACATTGGATGTCGTTGATAACGGGGTCGCATCATTAGGAGAATGATGTGATGGACAAGACCCAATCCTAAGCATAACACAAGATCGTGTACTTCGTTCGCTAGAGCTTTTCTAATGTCAAGTATCATTTCCTTAGACCATGAGATTGTGCAACTCCCGGATACCGTAGGAGTGCTTTGGGTGTATCAAACGTTACAACAAAACTGGGTGGCTATAAAGGTGCACTACGGGTATCTCCAAAAGTGTCTGTTGAGTTGGCACGAATCGAGACTGGGATTTGTCACTCCGTATTACGGAGAGGTATCTCTGGGCCCACTCGGTAATGTATCATCATAATGAGCTCAATATGACTAAGGAGTTAGTCACGGGATCATGTGTTACGGAACGAGTAAAGAGACTTGCCGGTAACGAGATTGAACAAGGTATAGGGATACCGACGATCGAATCTCGGGCAAGTAACATACCGATATACAAAGGGAATTGTATACGGGATTGATTGAATCCCCGACATTGTGGTTCATCCGATGAGATCATCGTGGAACATGTGGGAGCCAATATGGGTATCCAGATCCCGCTATGGGTAATGGGAATAGTATGTGATTACCGAAGGTTGTTCGGAGTCCCGGATGAGATCCCAGATATCACGAGGAGTTCCAGAATGGTCCGGAGGTGAAGATCGATATATTGGACGAAGGGTATTGGAGTCCGGAATTGTTCCGGGAGTACCGGGTGACGACCAGCGTGTCCGAAAGGGGTTTCGGAGGCCCCGACAAGCGTTGGGGGGCCTTGTGGGCCAAGGGGAGGGGGCACATCAGCCCACTAAGGGGCTATGCTCCCCTCCCACCCCATCTCACGTAACCTGGAGAGGTGGGGGCGCCTCCCCTAGGGCAGCCACCCCTCCCGGCTTGGGGGGCAAGTTTCCTAGGGGTGGGGGCGCCCAAACCCATCTAGGGTTCCCCTGTGGCCGCCACCCCTCCCCTAGGGAAACCCTAGGGCGCCTCATCCTCCCCCTTCCCCCTATATATAGTGAGGGAGAGAGAGGGCAGCTGCACCCCTTCACCTGGCGCAGCCCTCCCCCTCTCCAACACCTCCTCCCCCGTAGTGCTTGGCGAAGCCCTGCCGGAGAACCGCAAGCTCCACCACCACGACGTCGTGCTGCCGGAGCTCTCCCTCAACTTCTCCTCTCCCCTTGCTGGATCAAGAAGGAGGAGACGTCCCCGGGTTTTACGTGTGTTGAACGCGGAGGCGCCGTCCGTTTGGCGGTAGATCGGATCTTCCGCGATTTCAATCGCCGCGAGTACGACTCCATCAACCGCGTTCTTGTAACGCTTCCGCTTAGCAATCTTCAAGGGTATGAAGATGCACTCCTTCTCTCTCATTGCTAGCATCTCCTAGATTGATTTTGGTGACACGTAGGAAAATTTTGAATTATTACTACGTTCCCCAACAGTGGCATCATGAGCTAGGTCTGCGTAGATTCTATGCACGAGTAGAACACAAAGTAGTTGTGGCTGATGATTTGGTCAATTTGCTTACCGTTACTAGTCTTATCTTGATTCGGCGGCACTGTGGGATGAAGCGGCCCGGACCGACCTTACACGTACGCTTACGTGAGACTGGTTCCACCGACTGACATGCACTTGATGCACAAGGTGGCTAGCGGGTGTCTGTCTCTCCCACTTCGGATTGGATTTGATGAAGAGGGTCCTTATGAAGGGTAAATAGAAATTGGCATATCACCGTTGTGGTTTTTGCGTAGGTAAGAAACGTTCTTGCTAGAAACCCATAGCAGCCACGTAAAGCATGCAACAACAATTAGAGGACGTCTAACTTGTTTTTGCAGGGTATGCTATGTGATGTGATATGGCCAAAAGGATGTGATGAATGATATATGTGATGTATGAGATTGATCATGTTCTTGTAATAGGAATCACGACTTGCATGTCGATGAGTATGACAACCGTCAGGAGCCATAGGAGTTGTCTTAATTTATTGTATGACCTGCGAGTCAATGTAAACGCCATGTAATTACTTTACTTTATTGCTAACCGTTAGCCATAGTAGTAGAAGTAATAGTTGGCGAGACAACTTCATGAAGACACGATGATGGAGATCATGGTGTCATGCCGGTGACGAAGGTGATCATGCCGCGCCTCGGAGATGGAGATCAAAGGCGCAAGATGATATTGGCCATATCATGTCACTTTATGATATGCATGTGATGTTTGTCATGTTTACATCTTATTTGCTGAGAACCACGGTAGCATAAATAAGATGATTCCTCACTAAAATTTCAAGAAATGTGTTCCCCCTAATTGTGCACCGTTGCGAAGGTTCGTTGTTTTGAAGCACCACGTGATGATCAGGTGTGATAGATTCTAACGTTCGCATACAACGGGTGTAAGCCAAATTTACACATGTGAAACACTTGGGTTGACTTGACGAGCCTAGCATGTACAGACATGGCCTCGGAAGACTGAAAGGTTGAACATGAGTCGTACAGTAGATGCGATCAACATGGAGATGTTCACCGTTGATGACTAGTCCGTCTCACGTGATGATCGGACACGGCCTAGTCGATTCGGATCATGTATCACTTAGATGACTAGAGGGATGTCTATCTGAGTGGGAGTTCATTAAATAATTTGATTAATGGAACTCATTATCATGAACATAGTCTAAATTGTCTTTGCAAATTATGTTGTAGATCAATAGCTCGCATTTCAGCTCCCTGTTTTAATACGTTCCTAGAGAAAGACTAAGTTGAAAGATATTGTGAGAAATTGTGCGGACCAGGGCCGTAGTCTGAGGATTGTCCTCACTGCTACACAGAAGGCTTCTGTCCTTGATGCACCGCTCGGTGTGCCAAACCCCTCTAGCGTCGTCTGTGGATGTTGTGAACATCTGGCAGACACGTTCTGATGACTGCTTGATAGTTTAGTGCTCCATGCTTTACGGCTTAGAATCGGGGATCCAAAGGCGTTTTGAACGCCATGGAACATATGAGATGTTCAAAGAGCTGAAATTGGTATTTCAGGCCCATGCCCGTGTTGAGAGGTTGAGACCTCTGACAAGATCTTTGCCTACAAGATGGAGGAGAATAGCTCAGCCAGTGAGCATGTGCTCAGAATGTCTGAGTACTTCAATCGCTTGAATCGAGTGGGAGTTAATCTTCCAAATAAGAGAGTGATTGACAAAGTTCTCCAGTCACTGTCACCAAGCTACTAGAGTTTCGTGATGAACTATAACATGCAAGGGAAGATGATCCCGGAACTGTTCGTCGTGCTTAAAGGCCGTGAAGGTAGAAATCAAGAAAGAGCATCAAGTGTTGATGGTTAACAAGACCACTGGTTTCAAGAAGGGCAAGAAGGTAGAAATCGAAAAGTGGTGTGGTACTTTCCGATCACTCCTCGTCTGCAGCGGTATTTCGCGGACCCTAAGGTAGCAAAGCTCCTGCGTTGGCACGCGGATAGGGAGGAGAAGAAGCGAGAAGATGACGCAAATGATCCGGAGATAGATAAAAAAGACAAGATGATGAGTCACCCTAAGGATGCGAGCCAGTGGCAAGCGTTGAACTTCGAAGACCTAGAATTTGGGAACGATCCAAGGAACATCGTGCTGGGCGCGAGCACCGATGGAGTCAATCCGTTTGGCAGCCAGAGAAGCACACATAGCACCTGGCCTGTGTTTGTGTGGATGTACAACCTTCCCCCCTGGTTGTGCATGAAGAGGAAGTACATTCACATGAGTATGCTAATTGAAGGACCGAAACAACCAGGGAACGACATCAATCTGTATCTGGGGCTGCTGAAAGAGGAGCTTGACACGCTGTGGAAAACGCCAGCCAATACGTGGGACGCTGCAGAGAAAGAATATTTCCCTATGAGAGCCGTGCTGCTCACGATGGTGCACGACTATCTCGGTTACGGATATCTCGCGGGGCAGGTGGTCCACGGATTTTCTGGATGCGTCAGGTGCATGGATGACACAACGTATCGCCAGCTAGATAGAGATCCCGGGTCTTCGAAAACCGTGTTCATGGGACATCGAAGGTGGCTTCGCGACGATGACCCGTGGAGAAAACGCAAGGATCTATTCGATGGTGAAACCGAACCCCGAGGAAGCCCGCGTACGAGGAGCGGCGAGGAAATAGACGAGCTGTTGAAAAATTGGAAAGACTGCCCATTGCCGGGAAAGAAGCAAAAGGCGCCAGAGCCGGGAAAGAAGCGAAAGGCGCCAGAGCCGCTGCTGAAGGTATGGAAAACGAGGTCTGTTTTCTGGGACTTGCCGTACTGGAAGATCCACCGTGTGCCTCACAGCCTTGATGTCATGCATATCACGAAGAACGTGTGCGAGAGTCTGCTTGGTACCCTGCTCAACATGCCAGAGAGGACCAAAGATGGGCCGAAAGCAAGGGCAGACTTGAAATCAATGGGCATCAGGCAGGAGCTTCACGCTATATATGATGATGATGATGATGATGATGAGGCGAAGCAGGACACGGAAAGTCGTCGCAAAGGCAAAAAGGCCAAGAAGACCGGAAATGACTACCCTCCCGCGTGCTTCACTCTAAGTCAGGAGGAGATCGAGCAGTTTTTCACCTGCCTCGTAGGAGTAAAACTTCCTTACGGTTACGCGGGGAAGATAAGGAGATACCTAGACCTAGCGAAGCTGAAGTTCAGCGGGATGAAGTCTCACGACTGTCACGTGCTGATGACGCAGATACTTCCAGTTGCAATCCGTGGGATCATGGATGCGCACGTCCGTGAAACGCTATTTGGCCTATGCAACTTTTTCGACGTCATCTCTCGGAAGTCTGTTGGCGTGAGGCAACTCAGAAGGCTACACGAAGAGATCGTGGTGATACTATGCGAGCTTGAGATGTACTTCCCGCCCGCATTCTTCGACGTTATGGTGCATCTGCTGGTCCATATCGTGGACGATATCATCCAACTCGGGCCGACGTTCCTGCACAGCATGATGCCGTTCGAAAGGATGAATGGTGTCATCAAAGGATACGTTCGCAACATGTCACGTCCAGAGGGAAGCATAGCCAGGGGCTTTCTGACCGAAGAGTGCATCTCCTACTGCACGAATTATCTAGGCATCGAGAACCCCGTTGGTCTACCCGTCAACAGGCACCTCGGCAGGCTCGCTGGATGGGGTCACCGTGAGGGTCGCCGCGAAATGCATGTCGACTTCGAGGGTCGACTCGCCGACTTTGAAAGAGCAAACCTAGTCGCGCTACAACACATAGACGTGGTCGATCCTTGGGTGGTAGAGCACAAAACCTTTATTAAGAAGACGTACAATGACCGAGGCCAACAGAGGACGGACGGAGATATACTCAAAGAGCACAACTCATGTTTCACGCGTTGGTTCAAGCAAAAGCTTCTGTCGTACCCTTTACATGAGGATTCTTCCGCGGAAGAACAACTCATATTCGCCTTGTCACAGGGCGCCGAGCACAACCTGATGACCTATGAGGCGTACGATATCAACGGCTACACATTCTACACCGAGGCCAAGGACATGAAGAGTGATGATTATCAGAACTCCGGGGTAACGATGGAATCCTACACCGGTAACGACAAGGACAGATACTACGGAAGGATCGAGGAGATCTGGGAGCTGAGCTACGCTGGAGAGAAGGTCCCGATGTTCCGTGTCAGATGGGCCAAGAGCGTCCTAAAAGAAGACCGGTATTTCACCACCATGGTTATACCCGAAGCCAAATCCAAGACCGCAGGCGCAAACGTCACCGCGAAAAATGAGCCATGGGTACTGGCTTCCCAAGTGGACCAATGCTTCTTCATTACCGACCCGTCAAAGCCCAGTCGTGTTGTCGTGAGGAGAGGCAAAAGGAAGATCATCGGAATGGATGGAGTAGCCAATGAGCAAGACTTCGACAAGTACGGCGACCCGAGAATCGAACATGACGACGATGATGAAGTAGCAGCATACACCACAAGAAGAAGCAGGACCACCCTACCTAAAGGACGTCCGTTCCACAGAAGAACTCCATTTGCGAAAAAGAAGGGCAAGAAGATTGTGAACAGATAGCTAGCTAAGATCGATTGTATTTAAATCATAGCCTTCATTTCTCGATTGTATTTCATGGGCACTTTTTGAACTATCATGAATATTTTTAAATTTCATGGACACTCGATCTCGATCCCCCTCCATCTCGATCGCTAGCTATCCCACCTCGCCAGATCCGGTCCCCCTCGCCGCCGAGCACCCCCCGGTCCACCGGCCCCCCGCACCCCGTGCACCCTCCCCCGCTCCACCGGCATTACTGTTTGATGATATTTTTTAAAAAATTATTACTGTCTTATAAAAAATATTACTGTTATGATTTAAACAAGTTTGAACATATTTAAACACAAATAAATATCAAACAACATTTTAAATGCATAAAAAAAATTGTGGAGCCTGGGAATCAAACCCAGGACCTCCTGGTGTGAGAACTGGCTGCTGACCAGTCGAGCTAGTAGAGGGAACTTGGTGTGGATCAGGTAAGGTGGAAGATAACCTGTTGGCTCGAGCAGAAATAAAAAAAAATACTAATGGCGCACCAGGGTGAGGTGCACCATTAGTATGGATGTACTTATGGCGCACCAGGGTGAGGTGCGCCATTAGTATGGATGTACCTGTTGGATAACCTATCCCCTCTCTCTCCCTCACCCTCGCCCTCGATCCCCTTCCCCTCTCCTCTCCCGACGCCGCTGCCCTGCCGCCTCGACGCCGCCCCGTCGTCCTCGTCTCCGCCCCGACGCCGCCCTCTCCTCTCCCGACGCCGCCGCCCCGCCGCCCCGTTGTCCTCGTCTCCTCGGCGCCGCTCTCCTCGTCTCCTCGGAGCACCACCACCACCCGGACCTCGTCGCCTCCCGGACCTCGTCGCACCACCACCAACATCCACAGCGTCGACGTCTTCGTCCCCGACGACGCCCCCGTCTTCTACGCCCGCAGGTACCCCATCCAAATCACCCCCGCCTCCATTTCCCTAAAATTCATTTAGTGAATTCCTTAAAATGTTCTAGTCACAGTCCATTTGTAAATACTGAATTGAGTGTTGTTTGATTTTTGAAAAAAAAAAGTCATAGGTGTCTGATATTAGCCAAACTTATTTGATGAATCCTTGCATCCCTCTTTGGATTTTTATTTACACTTTCTGTTGGAGTTAATTTTGTTCAGCAGTCTTAAGATGCTCTGCTTACCATCTAAGATATAAGATAAATATTTGATCTCACCGTCCAAGGTCACGGATGAATATTTTAGTCAAGATTTGAAGTCAAAATGAAAATAAGAACCATAGCTTTGATGTGTAGTCTAGCCAAATAGAAACCTAGATAGCATTAGTTAAAATTATATCTTTATTTATTTACCATTGTGCTTTAATGGCAATATATGATATACCTTCTCATTTCAACATCCTGCAAATTTCATATTTTTAGCCCTATATAGTCATTTATAGGCTTTCACCTATTAATAGTACGCACGAGTCATTGGATCATCAAAGAACATATTTGTGTTTCCAAGTAAATACAGTACCTCCTGCTGTAACTGCTGAGTTCTGAGACAGCATTCTTTTCATTTAATTTTCAGAACATTTACAGTCTTGCTCACTACTCTGATTCATGTAAAAAAGACTTGGTCAATTTTGTTCATGTAAGTAAAACCAGCATACTACTGTTCAGTTGTGTAATTGCATATGTATCGAAGCACTAGGGGGTAAACCAAGAAGGTAGATAGCACAAAATTCTTCACTAGGACAGTGACAACAGTGACTTTCTGTTATCCCTGCTGTTCCCTTGGTAAAACATATAGGATGTACTTCTCACGATCAGGACTGCAGCTAAGATGAACATGCAATCTCTCTTTTCTTTTAATTTTCAGAACATTTACAGTCTTGCTCACTACTCTGATTCTTCTTTATCAGTGGATGCAAAGTCAAAAACAAGAGCTTTTAGGACTTCATGTTTTGAAACCAGTTAAATCATATAGTTTCTGTTATTTTTTCTCATGCTCCTGTTCTCTGAACATATTAGCTGGAAGCATCACATAGTTTGTTAGCTTTTTACAGACAAGTGTGCTTTGATTTTTGTTTAAGATTGCAGTTATCTTCATGTTGTTTGTTCCATAAATATTCTTATATACCATCAAAATAACTTCTGTTAATTATGTTCAGTACTGATGAATTTTTCATTGACTATTTTGAACACTGTCATTCTCAAGTTAAGTTTGTACTCTGTAACCTCATAACCTCATAAAGAGCAATATATTTGTTTGGCTGTCTTCTGTTAACAATATTTACCCCTGTTCTTTCATGTGCAATTTGTAATCATCTATCTAACCATGTTTTCCATTAGAAGTTAGAACGTGTCTGTTTGTCTATTCTAAAACTAAGGTAGTTAGTGCAAAACAGTAGTTAGATTAGCAGTGTTTCTGCAGTGCTTTCATCATTCTGGAGATGAATCTGATTTTCTTCTCCTTTTTTTCGGGTGAGAAGATCAGTAGTTAATCATTACTATTCTCATCGATTAGCTGTCGGAACTTTTTTCTAGGATAAGACCAGAACACATAGAACGATCAATTTGTGCATATGCACAAAACACACAGCAGCTGCCGCCTCCTCTCCCAGGAAAAAAAAGCTTAGGACATCGTGGGTTTGCCAAGATGGCGAGACGCCTTGCTTCTGTTTTGAAATAGTTATTGACATAGATGTAAGCCTAATTATAGTGTCACCTGTTTTTGAACCTGGTAGTGTTTTGTGAGTGTTCAATAAATTTGCATTGTTTGATGTACTACTCATGATGAGTGGTAAATCCTCTAATTATTTACAACAGAGACATTTTTTCTTTTCCTCGTATGACATACTTCCTCCGTCCCAAAATAAGTGACTCAACTTTCAACTTTGTACAAAATAAAGTTGAGTCACTTATTGTGGGACGGAGGGAGTATATGTTTGTTTATGTATTCCCCATTTCAAATGAGAACATGTCGATCATGCAGCTCGCGACATGGTCATAGAAAAATTAAATGTATAATGCCAGCCTATAAGGCTGTGTGCATCACTCAGAAGTGTATTTAGTTAGTTACTTACTCCTGGTAGCTAATAAGTGGTTACTCTTTGGACTTTGGTGGTGTATGTATAAAAAAACAGTAGCAAATAAAAAAAGCAGTAGCAAATTAAAAAAACAGTAGCAAAAAATTAGGTATAAAAACAGTAGCAAATATAGCTAGGGCAATTTTGTTTAGGTATAAAAAACAGTAGCTACAATTTGTAAAAAGCATGAGCAACTGAAAAATCATCCTGAAATATAGCTAGGACAAACTTCAGTCTTTTTTTTGTTTGTAACAGAAACTACAGTAGTAAATATTTCCTGAAGTAAATATTTTCAGTCATTACAAATATGATACTGCTTGGAGATGCATATATTGTTTCACCTCTTCACATGCCAATGTATTTTCCATGTTGTGATGGAGGCCTTTTTTGCCTTGTCCACCCGAGAGGCCCTTGAGTTTGCCGGAATGTCGATTAACTTCCGTTCCGGCAAATTCGGGTACTCCATATGTCCTATTTTCAGCAAAGGTCATGCTGAAATTTTCCGTGAATTTTAGCATGACTTTGCTAAAAATAGGACATATGGGTACTTGTGACTAATGCATGGGCCGGGGTATCTTAGTAGGTAATTAAGTAGGATCAAGTGCCCGGGCGTACTTGTGACTAATGCATGGCTTTTAGGGTGCCTCGGTGTCGATAAAAACCGAAATGATGAAAGCTTAGGCTTTTAGGGTGCCTCGGCGTCGAAAAACCCTCAATGATAAAAGCTTAGCTTTTAGGATGCCTCGGTGTCGACAAACCCTAAATGATGAGACCATGATCTTGTTCTGTGACAATAACCAACTTTTTGACCAAACTTTGTTCCTATTTAGAGAGAAACATGGCCAACAACGATGAGGCCGGGGGTTCGAGCGTCAAGCCATTCTGGAAGCTGTCCCAGGAGATGGAGGAACAACCTCACTTGTATGAGGACGCCGCCTTCCCCACCGATCCTGAGACCACTGATGGTACCGCCGAGGATGACCCCACTGATGCCACCACTGATGGTGCCGCCGAGGATGCCACCACTGATGATGGCGGCACACGCACAGATGGCAGCCAACCGAAGAGGCAACAGAAGGACCGGCGCCCGACCGTGCTCCGCACCCTCAAGGAGGAAGTTACTGAAGTGGACTCCGACGGGAATCCAACGGCGCCCGAACGAATAGTCAAGGGGTACTCGCTTCAGCTCGGGTGCATTCTCCGGAGCACCGTCTCGATCAACACCGAGAACCTGAGGCATCCTGAACGAGGGAATTTGCGCAACCTCCTCTTCACGAAGCTGCACGAACGATACAAGTTCCCCGCTGAATTTGAAAACACAAGCCTCAAAGGGAATAAAGTGAACAATGCTGCCCTCACGAAGATGAGCAAGGCCCTGTCTACTTGGAAAAGCAATGTGAAGAGAATGATCGAGAAAGGTGAGAGTTATGAGAAGATCAAGGAGAAAAATCCTTCGATCACCGAAGATGACTATAACGACTTCAAGATCAATTGCTCGAGCACCGCAAACTCCGAATCAAGTAAGTGGGGGAAAGAAATGCGGGAGCTGAACTTAGGGGAACACACACTCGGTCCCGACGGTTACAGAGTGGCGGAGCCTATATGGGACAAGGAGGAGGCGGACCGTGCCGAGCAAGGCCTACCGCCCCTCTTTGATAAATACGGTGACAAGCAGACCAGGAACTTTGTCAGGGCCCGGTACAAGAAGGACCCGAAAACAAAGGAGCTTACCACGGATCCGAAGACCAGGGCGCTTGAGCTTGTTCTGGTAAGGAATACACCCCCTCGTAATTATCTCCATATGGTTGCATTCTAATTAATGAAGCCAAATTTCTAAATGGTTCACATTCCTTCCGCAGGCGACTGAAAGCAGTAGCGCGGGGTCGACTAAGAGCAACCCTTGGGACACCACTCTAAATAGGGCGTTGAATGTAATGAAGAATAAGGATAAGCTCAGTAAGCCGACGTCAGCTGGTCGTGTGGCCGGCAAAGGCTTGTCGACAAAATGGTCGTCATACTATGACACTGCTGGGCGAAAGGAGAAAAAGACCAGCTCGGAAAGCCAGGCGCGCGAGGTTCAAGAAATCAGGGCACAGGTGGCGCGGATTTCGGAGATTGTCCAAGAGCAAGTGCAACAACAACTCGGAGCGACGATCACCGCCATTGTGCCTACCTTGATCCAGGGGATTAGTGCGTGGATTGCGGGCGGCCAACAGGGGCCGCCCCCGATTCCTAGCTTCACGGCCAGCAACTCGCACAACGCGATGGCGGGGCCATTGGTGTCTCCGGCGGAGGCAGCATTGGTGTCTCCGACGCCGGCACGGGAGCTTAATGCACCCGGGTGTACGCCGGCCGGCACCTCTGCAGCAAGCGGCCCCTCCGTCAACTGCACGCCCGCCGTTGGCGGTGCCTCGACATTAGCCGAGCTCGACGCCATCATCACGGTAACTAATTAAGCCTCTCTCGGCCGAGGACTTCATCTCCTTGCCTTTGACTGGGCATCCCTAACGCCCTACATGTTTTCGCAGGGCGCCGCCGACGTTCCGTGCACTCTCCTGCACTTCGTGAACAACGAGTTGGTCGATGTCGCCAAGGGCAAAATCGTTCAACCGGGCAACCCCTTGTTCCACGGTACCCAGATGCCACCCAACTTGTTTAGGGTTCAACTGGTTCGGGTGCTGCCAGGCTGCGACGAGGTGTTACCTCCGATTCGACCCATCGGGGCCGACGATGATGATGTGATGAACCTCAGCGCCTGCCTGAGCTGGCCCCTGCTTTGGCCGAAGAGCCAGATTCGTTTGGGGGCGGGGGACACCACCCCAAAGACAACACCGCCAGTCGTGCCGGCGCCAAGTCGGCCCCATGGCAAGACCGCCGCAATGGTGCCGGACATCCCTATGCCACTGGATCCAAACATGCATATGGCACAGGATCAGAACGACGACGACGACGATACATTTGCCAACGTCGATCAGTACTTTGCCGATCATGGGGATGGTGGCGACTTCATGGGGCCTCCTTCTCAAGAACCCAACCCAACAAAAGACGTGTGCGATCTAGCTGGTACCGCGGAGAAGCCAAGTTGCAACAAGCGTCGTCTGCAGTTCAACTCTTAGGAGACGCCTCCAGCTGCCGACTTCACCGAGCCTCAGATAGGCGAGGTGCCAAATATGATCAGCCCCAACACACTCAATAAGGCGGTCTGTGAGCAGAACTCGGTCCCATTACAGGAGATCAAGAAGAAGGCACGCAAAAGAAAGACTAACAAGGGTGCGGGCCAGCCGGTACCGAGTACGATCCGTGCTCAGGACGGGCCACCTTCAACTGCGGATATCTCGAGGAGGGTGCATGTGGCGGGTAGGCCGATGCTACCGAGAAATATGCTCGATGCTACAACCGGTGCTATGCGGAGTCTGCATGACAGTGTTCTTTCTTTGGAGAAGCGGCGTCTCCGAGAGAAGGATGTGGCATACCCGGTTTTCGCGGCCAAGGTGCCAGAGGGCAAGGGCTTTGTGGATAACTCCATCGGGGGTACGATCGTCCTGCGGTTTGATGACATCCACGCTATGTTGAACCTTCATCCGCTGCACTACACCTTCGTTCGGCTATTTTCGCTGAGTATGGAGATGTGGATCATTCGCGACAAGACCCCGGACATCGTGATAGTCGACCCCTTCTACATGCGTGCCAAGATCTTGGGCAGCGCTGACCGGCAAGTCGCGAGTTCTTACCTCGAAGGCGTCATTCTGGCAAACCAAGATAAGGATAACTTCCTCGTGCCTTACTTTCCCGAGTAAGTCCTCCCCTCAACCGCCCCGTAACATATGAATTCTTAGATTTCGATCGTTTTTCTTTTAACATTCCGTGTTTTCTGCAGTGACACACATTGCACGCTCATCCTCCTAAGCCCCAAATATTCCATGGCCACGTATTTCGACCCGGACCGTCAGTCGAACGTAGACTACACAAATGTCAAGAAGGTTCTTGATGATGTTCTCCCCGGCTACGTCAAATCTGGAGGCACCTTCACCAGGCCTATTCGTAAGTACGGCAAGCACGTGTTCTCGCACAATAAGACGTTCTGCTGCGTCAAGCAGCCGCCTGGCGGTCAGAAGGGTGCCTACTACGCCATCCATCACATGCGGGCGATCGTACGGGACCATCATCAACTACTGCTACCGAGTAGACTCAAAGATTGGGCCGCGAGCGTGTCGGCAATCCAGGACGCGGACATCAGACAAGAATTCTTTCGCATCCAGTCGGAGTTTGCGGAAATCATCCATCAAGATGTCCTTCGTACCTCGGGGCAGTTCTACCTCAGAAATCAACCGTCCAACAGTGACATCGACACAATCCTACAAATGCAGGCTGACAACGCCCGTTGTTTCATGACTCCCACGATAGACGGCGGCTTCATCCACGCTCCGGTCCCTTGAGTCGAGTCGAAAGCAGTGATGCTGTGTCTAGTTCTGAAACATCGATTGGCTCATGTTGTAATTAAACTTTAATGAACTTGTAGTATGTCTCTTTGGTTTCAAGAGTCCTTCAACTTAGATGTAATCGATGCTATTAATGTCTTGCTTTTCTCTTCCGATCGTTCTGTTGCATACTTATATATTGCTTATGTATTGTCTGTGAATTGGTACTAACGTTTCGTTTGGCTACTGCATAGCGATGCCGTGGTATGTCGTGTACAAGGGTAAGGTTCCCGGAGTCTACGACGACTGGGAGGAGTGTCGGAGACAGGTTCACCGATTCAACGGTAACAGTTACAAAGGGTACGCTACTAGGGCCGAGGCCGAATCTAGATACGCCCGCTATCTAGTGGGAGAGGGGAGGGAGCGTTGGAGGAACCGGATGAAGACGAGTTTCATCGTGATGATGCTCATCGTGATGACCGCAGCTCTCTTCTATGTGATGGTAGTTTAGATGATCGATATCGACTTGTAATGTGAAGACAAACTCGCGGTCTCGAGACTTGTAATATAATGTTCTATCTTTGTTCGGTCTTTTCAATTCGGAGACTAATATGATGAATTGTATTCGGAGACTAAAATGATGAATTGTATTCAGAGACTAATCTTCTATTGTATTCGATGAATCTGTTGTTGATGTGTGCTGTCTATATTTTGTCCAATTATACATTTTGTAACCTGTGCAAAAAACAGAAAATTAAAAAATTAAAAAAACCTAATATTCATACTAATGGCGCATCACATCATAGTGCGCCATTAGTATGCCAAAGGATACTAATGGCGCATCACTAAACAGTGCGCCATTAGTATGCCGAAGTTACTAATGGCGCATCCTGTTGTAGTGCGCCATTAGTATGCCAAAGCACCTGGGTATACATGGCCCCCTGGGAGGCATACTAATGGTGCACCGTTGTATATACTAATGGCGCATCTGGGGTGCGCCATTTGTATACCAGATACTAATGGCGCACCGGTGGTGCGCCATTAGTAAAATATACTAATGGCGTGCTACTAATGGCGCACCACTAATGCGCCATTAATGGCCAGATTAGGTGCGCCTTTAGTAGGCCTTTTTCTAGTAGTGTGTGCCTTACTACTACTCCGAGTAGCACTTGGGTATTAGATACCGATTCAGTTACTAAGAATGGTAACTCAAAACAAAAGCTACAGAATAAACGGAGACTAGCTAAGGGCGAGAAGACGATGTGTGTTGAAACTGTTTCCAAGGTTGATGTGATCACCATCGCACGCTCCCTCTACCTTCGGGATTAGTGTTGAACCTAGATAAATGTTGTTTGCATTGGTGTCTGCGTTGAGCATGAACATGATTAGATCATGTTTATTGCAATACGGTTATTCATTTAAGTCAGAGAATAATGGCTATTCTGTTTACATGAATAACACCTTCTATGGTCATGCACCCAATGTGAATGGTTTATTGAATCTCGGTCGTAGTGATACACATGTTCATAACATTAATGCCAAAAGATGTAGAGTTGATAATGATAGTACCACTTTCTTGTGCCACTGCCGCTTAGGTCATATTGGTGTAAAGCACGTGAAGAACCTCCATGAGGATGGACTTTTGAAGTCACTTGATTTTGAATCACTTGATACATGCGAACCATGCCTCGTTGGCAAGATGAATAAACCCTGTTCTTTGGAACACTGGAACGGGCAAGTGACTTGTTGGAAATCATACATGCTGATGTGTGCAGTCCGATGAGTGTTGACGCGTGCGGTGGATATCGTTATTTTCTCACCTCACCGATGAATTGAGTAGATATGGGCATGTTTACTTAATGAAGCATAAGTCTGAAACATTTGAAAAGTTCAAGCAATTTCAGAGTGAAGTTGAGAATCATCGTAACAAGAAGATCAAGTTCCTATGATATGATCAAGGGGAGAGTATCTGATTTATGATTTTGGCAATCACTTAAGACAAGGTGGAATCATTTCACAGTTGACGCCACCTGGAACACCATAGTATAATGGTGTGTCCGAACATCGTAATCGCACCCTATTGGATATGGTGCGATCTATGATGTCTCTTACCGATCTACCGCTATCGTTTTGAGGTTATGCATTAGAGACAACTACATTGACTTTAAATAGGGCACCATCTAAGTCCGTGGAGATGACATCGTATGAACTATGGTTAGGCAAGAAACCTAAGTTATTGTTTCTTAAGGTTTGGGGCTGCGATGCTTATGTCGATAGGCTTCGGCCAGAAAAGCTCGAACCCAAAGCAGAAAATTGTGTCTTCATAGAATACCCAAACAAGACGATTGGGTATACCTTCTATCTCAGATCTGAGGGCAAAGTGTTTGTCGCTATGAACAGGTCCTTTCTCGAGAAAGAGTTTCCCTCAAAAGAATTGAGTGGGAGGAAGATAGAACTTGATGAGGTTGTTGAACGTTCACTTCAACCAGAGAGTAGCACATCACAGAAAGATGTTTCTGTGGCACCTACGTCAGTTGAAGAGAAAGCTAATGATGATGATCATGAAGCTTCAGATCAAGTTACTATCGAACCTCGTAGGTCGACAAGGGTGTGTACAACTTCTGAGTGGTAACCCTGTCTTAAAGGTGTTGTTGGACAACGATGACCTATGAGCTATGGAGAAGCGATGGTGGGCCAGGATTCCAAAAAATGGCTAGGAGTCATGAAATCCGAGATAGGATCCATGTATGAGAACAAAGTATGGACTTTGGTGGACTTGCCCGATGATCGGCAAGCCATTGAGAATAAATGGATCTTTAAGAAGAAGACAGGCACTGATGGTAATGTCACCATTTATGAAGCTCGACTTGTCTCAAAGAAGTTTCCGACAAGTTCAAGGAGTTGACTGTGATGAGACTCTCTCAATCATAGCGATGCTAAAGTCTGTTAGAATTTTGTTAGCAGTTGCTGCATTTTCATTTACGAAATCTGGCAGATGGATGTCAAAACAAAGTTTCCTTGACTGTTTCCGTGAGGAAAGGATGTATGTGATACAACCAGAAGGTTTGTTGATCCTAAGAATGCTAAAAGGTATGCAAGCTCCAGCGATCCTCCTATGGACTGGAGCAAGCATCTCGGAGTTGGAACATAGGCTTTGATGAGGTGATCAAAGCTTTTGGTTTATACAAAGTTTGCAAGAAACTTGTATTTGTAAGAAAGTGAGTGGGGGCACTACAACATTTTTGATAAGTATATGTGGATGACATATTGTTGATCAGAAATGATGTAGAATTTCTGGAAAGCATAAAGGGTTGTTTGAATGGAGTTTTTTTCAAAGGAAGACCTCGGTAAAACTGCTTACATATTGGGCATCCGGATCTATAAAGATAGATCAAGACGCCTGGTAAGACTTTCACAGAGCGCATACCTTGACATGATTTTGAAGGAGTTCAAAATGTATCAGTCAAATAAGGAGTTCTTGCCTGAGTTTTAGGGTGTGAAGTTGAGTAAGACTCAAAGCTCGACCACGGTAGAAGAAAGAGAAAGGATGAAGGTCGTCCCCTATGCCTTAGCCATAGACTCTATACGATATGCCATGATGTGTACCACACCTGATATGTGCCTTGCCACGTGTCTAGCAAGGGGGTACGAGAGTGATCCAAGAATGGATCATTGGACAGCGGTCAAAATTGTCCTTAGAGGAATAAGGAAATGTTTCTCGGTTATGGAGGTGATAAAGAGTTCGGCGTAAAGGGTTACGTTGATGCAATCTTTAACACCTATCTGGATGACTCTGAGTAGCAAACCAGATACGTATAGTGGAGAAACCATTTGGAATAGCTCCAAGTGGAGCGTGGAAGCAGCATCTACAATATGATATGGAGATTTGCGAAGTACATGCGGATCTGAATGTTGCAGACCCGTTGACTAAAACCTCTCTCACAAGCATAACATGATCAAACCCCAGAACTCATTGAGTCTTACTCACATGGTGATGTGAACTAGATTATTGACTCGAGTAAACTCTTTGGGTGTTAGTCACATGGCGATGTGAACTATGAGTGTTAATCACATAGCGATGTGAACTAGATTACTGACTCTAGTGCAAGTGGGAGACTGTTGGAAATATGCCCTAGAGGCAATAATAAAATGGTTATTATTATATTTCCTCGTTCATGATAATTGTCTATTGTTCATGCTATAATTGTATTAATCGGAAACCGTAATACATGTGTGAATACATAGACCACAACATGTCCCTAGTGAGCCTCTAGTTGACTAGCTCGTTGATCAATAGATGGTTGTGGTTTCCTGACCATGGACATGGATGTCGTTGATAACGGGGTCGCATCATTAGGAGAATGATGTGATGGACAAGACCCAATCCTAAGCATAGCACAAGAACGTGTAGTTCGTTTGCTAGAGCTTTTCTAATGTCAAGTATCATTTCCTTAGACCATGAGATTGTGCAACTCCCAGATACCGTAGGAGTGCTTTGGGTGTATCAAACGTCAGAACGTAACTGGGTGGCTATAAAGGTGCACTACGGGTATCTCCGAAAGTGTCTGTTGAGTTGGCACGAATCGAGACTAGGATTTGTCACTCCGTATGACGGAGAGGTATCTTTGGGTCCACTCGGTAATGCATCATCATAATAAGCTCAATATGACAAAGGAGTTAGTCACGGGATTATGTGTTACGGAACGAGTAACGAGACTTGCCGGTAACGAGATTGAACAAGGTATAGGGATACCGATGATCGAATCTCGGGCAAGTAACATACTGATAGACAAAGCGAATTGTATACGGGATTGATTGAATCCCCGACATCGTGGTTCATCCGATGAGATCATCGTGGAACATGTGGGAGCCAGTATGGTTATCCAGATCCCACTATTGGTTATTGGGTGGAGAGGTGTCTCGGTCATGCTTGCATGGTTCCCGAACTCGTAGGGTCTACACACTTAAGGTTCGGTGACGCTAGAGTTGTAATGGGAATAGTATGTGATTACCGAAGGTTGTTCGGAGTCCCGGATGAGATCCCAGATATCATGAGGTCCAGAATGGTCCGGAGGTGAAGATCGATATATTGGACGAAGGGTATTGGAGTCCGGAATTGTTCCGGGAGTACCGGGTGACGACCAGCGTGTCCGAAAGGGGTTTCAGAGGCCCCGACAAGCGTTGGGGGGCCTTATGGGCCAAGGGGAGGGGGCACATCAGCCCACTAAGGGGCTATGCGCCCCTCCCACCCCATCTCACATAACCTGGAGAGGTGGGGGCGCCTCCCCTAGGGCAGCCACCCCTCCCGGCTTGGGGGGCAAGTTTCCTAGGGGTGGGGGCGCCCAAACCCATCTAGGGTTCCCCTGTGGCCGCCACCCCTCCCCTAGGTAAACCCTAGGGCGCCTCATCCTCCCCCCTTCCCCCTATATATAGTGAGGGAGAGAGAGGGCAGCCGCATCCCTTCACCTGGCGCAGCCCTCCCCCTCTCCAACACCTCCTCCTCCTCCTCCTCCGTAGTGCTTGGCTGAAAGCACAAGTGCTCCCTGGGTGATTTTGGTAATTAATGTCAACATATCTCTTATTGGACTAATGCTTCTACCTAGTATGTTTCAGATAATTTCAAAAATGGAGTGGCATGGACAAGAGGATGTGGAACCCCTTCAAGATGCTAAGGACAAAGGATTGGCTCAAGCTCAAAGCTCAGGACTCTACATTTTCTATTTTTGTGATCCAAGATCACATTGAGTCCATAGGAAAGCCAATACTATTAAGAAGGGATGAGGTGTTGCTTAATGGCTTGCTTGCTCACAGTGCTTAGTGATATGCTCCAAAGCCCTCAACCACTTCCTCACTTCCACATATGTCCTAATCCAAAAAGTCCAACTCGGCCCCACCGATTCTTTCTATCCGGAGCCATCGAGTTCAGTTGACATAGCCACTGCCAGAAACCCTAATCAGTTCGGTCTCACCGATGGGATCTCGGTCTCACCGAGATGGGCTTGCAAACTCTCTGTTGTCTGTTACAATAGTTTCGGTCCCACCGAGATTTGCAACCGGCCCCACCGAGTTTTCTTGGCCAACATTCTGTTTCACTTATTACCCAAATCGGTCCCAACGAGTTTGAGTAATCGGCCAAACCGAGTTTTGGATTTACCCTAACCCTAGCACATCGGTCCCACCGAGTTGACATGTCGGTCCCACCGAGAATCCTAACATTCACATTTTGAACTAAATCGGTCCGACCGAGTTTAATGATTCGGTCCCACCGAGTTTGGTGATTTGTGTGTAACGGTTAGATTTTGTGTGAAGGCTATATATACCCCTCCACCCACTCTTCATTCGTGGAGAGAGCCATCAGAACATGCCTACACTTCCAACACATATTTTCTGAGAGAGAACCACCTACACTTGTGTTGAGTTCAAGATATTCCATTCCAACCACATAAATCTTGATCTCTAGCCTTCCCCAAGTTGCTTTCCACTCAAATCTTCTTTCTACCAAATCCAATCCTATGAGAGAGAGTTGAGTGTTGGGGAGACTATCATTTGAAGCACAAGAGCAAGGAGTTCATCATCAACACACCATTTGTTACTTCTTGGAGAGTGGTGTCTCCTAGATTGGCTAGGTGTCACTTGCGAGCCCCCGTCAAGATTGTGGAGTTGAACCAAGGAGTTTGTAAGGGCAAGGAGATCGCCTACTTCGTGAAGATCTACCCTAGTGAGGCAAGTCCTTCGTGGGCGACGGCCATGGTGGGATAGACAAGGTTGCTTCTTCGTGGACCCTTCGTGGGTGGAGCCCTCCGTGGACTTGCGCAACCGTTACCCTCCGTGGGTTGAAGTCTCCATCAACGTGGATGTACGATAGCACCACCTATCGGAACCACGGATAAAAAATCTCCGTGTCTCCAAATTGCATTTGCACACTCCAATCCCATCTCTTTACATTCTTGCAACTTGCATGCTTTACTCTCCGCTGCTCATATACTCTTTGTATGCTTGCATGTTTGCTTGATATGTATTGTGAATGTTTAAACTTGTGCTCAAACTCCACATCAACTAAAGGAAATTAAAAACTGCAACTTTTCTTGATTAGAGTCTATTCACACCCCTCTAGACACCTCTTCTCGATCTTTTCAATTGGTATCAGAGCTTTGGTCTCCATTGCCTTGGTTTAAACACCTTTGGAGGAAGATGGATGTGTCCACTTTGGGGAGTCTTAGACGTAGAGTGCCTATTCTTGATGGAGAATATTTTCATGAGTGGAAAAATGAAATGCTTGAGATTTTCAATGAATATCATTTGAACAAGTACATTACTAGCCCTTGTGCACCTCATATTGATCCTTTGCGTCCTACACCTGAAGAGGATCTTGACATGATTCACAATCTTAGAACCATAAATCTTATCATTAGAGGATTGCCCAAAAATTTGATTGCTAGTTTACCTACTCTTGATTGTGCCTATACCATATGGAGATTTCTTGAGGAACAATTTCCAAATTATTCCTTGAAAAATTTAGACGAAATTCTCCATAAGTCTATTGCCTTGAGTAAAATGAATTCAAGTGATCCTAGCTTTGGTGATTGTTTATTTGAGCTTACCAATCTCATGTGTGCCATAGGAGATGTTGGGATCATTAGCAATATTATTTCCGAAGCTATTAGAATTCATAAAGATAACCATGGAAATGATCATTTGTCTAATGAATTACCCTCTCTAAGAATTGATCAATCACAAGATGATGTTGAACATGGAAACTATGATAAGGATGATGACAGTGACTATGATCTTGATGATGCGATGAGACACTTTGGTCTTATGGCAAATCTTGCGGCTACATGGCCGGAGGAAAGGAATGGGTCCTTGATAGTGGATGTACTGATCATATGACAGGAGATAAAGATATGTTCCGTGAGCTTGCTGAAAACGACGGCCCTCGAAAATATGTCACTTTTGGTGATAACTCAAAGGGTAAGGTGGTTGTCCTCGGTAAGGTGGCCATCTCACATGATAGCTCCATACAAAATGTCATGCTCGTTGAATCTCTTGGGTACAATTTACTTTCAGTTTCTAGACTTGCTGATTTCGGTTTCAATGTCCTATTCACTGAAGTAGATTGCCAAGTGTTTCGTAGAGACAATCGTAAAATGGTCTTTACCGGTATACGTAAAGGTGATCTTTACATTGTTGATTTCACTAAAAAGGCTCAACCTGGAACTTGATTAATTGCTAAATCTTCTAAGGGTTGGCTGTGGCATAGAAGGCTAGGCCATGTGGGTATGCGAAATCTTGATAAGCTTATTAAAGGTGATCATATCCTTGGAGTAAAAGATGTCATATTTGACAAGGATAGACTTTGTAGTGCTTGTCAGGCAGGGAAACAAGTTGGAGGAAGTCATCGCGCGAAGAACATCATGACCACAAGAAGACCACTCGAGCTACTTCACATGGATCTCTTTGGTCCAAATGCCTACAAGAGTCTCGGTGGTAACTCGTTTGGACTAGTCATAGTTGATGATTTTTCAAGATTTACGTGGGTGTTCTTTCTTGATGACAAATCGCAGGTCCAAAAGATCTTCAAAAACTTCGCTAGGAAGGCCCAAAATCAATTTGACCTGAAGATCAAGAAGGTTCGCAGAGACAACGGAACGGAGTTCAAGAACGCAAATGTGGATACCTTTCTTGACGAAGAGGGGATTTCACATGAGTTCTCGGCTACGTACACACCTCAACAAAATAGAGTCGTTGAGAGGAAGAACCGGACTCTTATTGAGATGGCAAGAACGATGCTTGATGAGTACAAGACTCCAAAACACTTTTGGGCGGAAGCGGTTGAGACAGCTTGTCATGCAACAAATCGCTTGTATCTTCACAAGCTACTCGGCAAGACGGCATACGAGCTCCTCACCGGTAACAAACCCCAAGTTGGATACTTTCACGTATTTGGCTCAAAATGCTACATTCTTGATAAGCATCGTCGTTCTAAATTTGCTCTAAATCTAATGAAGGTTTCCTACTTGGTTATGGCTCAAACTCTCACACTTACCGTGTCTACAACCATTTCACCCGAAAGGTTGAAGAGACGGTAGATGTGAAGTTTGATGAATCTAACGGCTCGCAAGTAGAGCAATTGCCAATTGATGTAGGGGACAAAGACCCTTCGGAAGCAATCCAAGACTTGTCTATTGGCAAGATTCGTCCAACGGAGGTGAAGGAGAGTACCTCATCCGTCCAAGTGGAAGCTTCTACCTCACGACAAGGTGAACCAAGAATTGATATGGAAGCATCCACAAGTGGGACACACCAAGACGAAGAAAACGAGGAAGCACACCAAGATGAACATCAACAACCTCCTTCTCCACCACGACAAGAAAATGACAACGTCAACAATGAAGAAGGCCAAGAAGAAGAACAAGATGAAGAAGATGTTCCACCCCGAGCCAAGCCAAAGCTCCCACGAGTTCGAGCAAGAATCGCCAAAGATCATCCCGTCGAGCAAATCTACAATGATATCCAAACCGGGAGAATCACTCGCTCTAAAACTCGTTTAGCTAACTTTTGTGAACATTACTCATTCATCTCTAGCATTGAACCTATGAAGGTTGAAGAAGCATTGGAAGATCCGGATTGGATTAACGCTATGCATGAAGAGCTACACAACTTTGAGAGAAATCAAGTATGGACATTGGTCGAGAAGCCCGACAACAACCACAACATCATTGGTACCAAATGGGTGTTTCGCAACAAGCAAGATGAAGATGGTCAAGTCGTCCGCAACAAAGCACGCCTAGTCACCCAAGGCTACACTCAAGTCGAAGGTATGGACTATGGTGAGACATATGCTCCCGTTGCTAGACTCGAGTCCATTCGCATCTTACTTGCTTATGCTAATCACCATGATATCACCTTGTACCAAATGGAAATTAAAAGTGCTTCTCTAAATGGTGAAATTGAGGAGGAAGTTTATGTTAAGCAACCTCCCGGCTTTGTCAATCTTAAGAAACCTAATCATGTCTACAAACTTCACAAAGCCCTTTATGGTCTTAAAGAAGCTCCTAGAGCGTGGTATAAATGCTTGACCAAGTTCCTTATTGAAAAAGGCTTTGAAATTGGTAAAATTGATTCTACCCTTTTTACTAAAAGGGTCAGTGGAGAGCTATTTGTGTGCCAAATTTATGTTGATGATATTATATTTGGTTTGACTAACCCTCATTTTAGTGAGAAGTTTGGAAAGCTAATGTCGGAGAAGTTTGAGATGTCTATGATGAGTGAACTCAAATTCTTTCTCGGTTTGCAAATCAAGCAAACTAAGGAAGGTACCTTTGTCTCTCAAACAAAGTACACCAAGGACTTATTCAAGAAGTTCAATATGCAAGAATGCAAAGGTATGACTACACCCATGCCTGCTAGTGGACATCTTGATTTGACCAAAGATGGTGAACCGGTTGATCAAAAAGTTTACCACTCTATGATTGGTTCATTGTTATATCTATGTGCCTCTCATCCCGATATTATGCTAAGTGTGTGCATGTGTGCACGATATCAAGCGGCACCTAAAGAATGTCATCTTAAGGCTGTGAAAAGGATAGTGAGATACTTAATACATACACCAAATTTTGGCATTTGGTATCCTAAGAGGTCTTCCTTTGATCTTGTTGGCTACTCCGATTCGGACTATGCCGGAGACAAGGTTGATAGAAAGTCCACTTCGGGTACTTGTCAATTTCTTGGTAGATCTCTTGTGTCTTGGTCCTCCAAGAAACAAAACTCGGTATCCTTATCCACCGTCAAAGCGGAATACATTGCCGCTGGTTCATGTTGTGCTCAGTTACTTTGGATGACCCAAACTCTTAAAGATTATGGGATATATGTGAAACATGTTCCATTGTTGTGTGATAATGAAAGTGCTATTAAGATTGCTCACAATCCCGTGCAACATTCTCTAACTAAACATATTGAAGTTCATCATCATTTCATTCGAGATCATGTTGCCAAAGGGGACATTAATCTTAAGCATGTTCACACCGATAAGCAATTAGCGGATATATTTACCAAACCGCTTGATGAGAAAGTCTTTTGCCGTTTGAGAGGTGAATTGAACATCATTGATGCTTCAAACTTGGAGTAGGAACTCCATTTGGATACATGCAAGGCATTAGTCTTTGACTAATCCTTGATATTTCTTTCATGATGCTATCTATATGTCTTGGATACTTTTGCACCCTTGTATGCTATCTAACCCTTGTAGGTACTTGGATGAAACTAAATCCATGAGATTGCAACTCACTCACATCTTGAGCAATCTCTACATCATCAAGTCTCTATACAATGGTGGTTCAAGTCAAGGAAGCACAAAACCCCTCAAATATATCCTTTGACTCATTCTATGTTAAATTGTATGATAGTCATTTTGGATACACAAGTGCTCTTCCTTGCAAAGCTAACCCATGTAGGAAGATGAACTCAAACTCCAAGTGATGCTCCCAACTCTTGATGAGCTACATCAACCTTGAGAAACCCACACAAGTTCGACTACATGATCAAGATCGACACCACCACCACCCAAATCATGTAGGAAGATGGTATGCTATTCCATCTTAGAGAAGCTTTACTCCAAGTCATGGGATAAAGCAACTCAACAAGATGTGAATACATCAAGAAGCTTAAACGAAAAATGGTGACCCCATTTTGAGCTTAAACGATGAGTATGACCAAAGATCAAGTGATCTCACCTGACTCCTAAGTCAATATACTCTAACATAGGTGACTTTGTCACCGCCCACTTCTAGATGAAGTTCTCTTGTGTTTCCTTTTGCATTTGTCTCTTGCATATTTGTTCTTCATCTAGATCTTTTCATTTCTTATTGTTCTGCATTTTATGCATCCAATTCATTGCAAATCTTTCAGCTAATTCCTTGCAAATCCTTGTGAGATCTTAAAGTGCCTAGTGAGGTGAGGTGACAAGTGTTTTACTGTGATGAACTCGGCCACACCGGTCTGTTTTCTTCGGGCCAACCGAATTCGCTCGGTGCCACCAAAGCAGACAACTCGGTGCTACCGATTTCACTACAGGAAAGACAACTTGCCACTTATTCCTGCAATCCTTTTGCTCCAGCTCCACTCAATGATTCTTGTCCTCTACCAGCATCACATTCAACTTGCTTTGTGACTCAAGGACCAAACCCTTCTGCAATAACACAAAAATCCAGAAGAGCCCTTCTTGGAAATTGATGTCAAAGGGGGAGAGAGAGATCACATCAAAGCTCTATGCTTAATCATTTCTATAGGGGGAGAGGATACTCAGGGGGAGTGTGTAAGAAACCCCAGATGCTTGGTGTTCAAGAGGAGAGAAGTTACATGTCTTTAAGAGGGGAAAGACATGTTCATATTTGATTGCTTGCATTAAGCTCAAGCTCTGTTGTTTTTTCTTTTGCTCTGATTTTCTGTTCCCTATCTTCTCCCAATATCCCAATGCAAGATTCAGGGGGAGCAAGACATCTAAGGGAAGGAAATCTCTGATTTTGTTGCACATCTTTACTTTTGGGGACATGTCTATATCAAACAGAGTACTCAGTACTCACTCTCTACATGTCATCCCAGTCTTGGTACTCTTGTGACTTCTTTTGTTTGCTTTGGCTAGTAGATGTATCTGTGTTATCTGACCTTGTTTACCCAGGTTCATTTCTTCCTAAGCCAACTCAAGATCACAAGGTAAGTATATGCATCACAGTCATGTGTATGAGGATCTCTTGCTGTTGTAAATACTGTTTGCAAGAAGGACTCATGAACATGAAGATATATTTCCTATATTTACATCATTTGCTTTGATGCATATAGCCAAGATACATGTAACACATGGATTACTTTGTCATGCTTATGCATTCACATGCTCCTATGTTTCATATTTATATGATTGCATACATGTAGGGGGAGCCTATGCATGTTACATGTCTTTCCAAAGCTTTACTTGTTGCTCTCTATATCTTTATCTAAAGCTTTGATGTATGTTGTCATCAATTACCAAAAAGGGGGAGATTGAAAGCACAAGTGCTCCCTGGGTGATTTTGGTAATTAATGTCAACATATCTCTTGTTGGACTAATGCTTCTACCTAGTATGTTTCAGATAAGTTCAAAAATGGAGTGGCATGGACAAGAGGATGTGGAACCCCTTCAAGATGCTAAGGACAAAGGATTGGCTCAAGCTCAAAGCTCAGGACTCTACATTTTCTATTTTAGTGATCCAAGATCACATTGAGTCCATAGGAAAGCCAATACTATTAAGAAGGGATGAGGTGTTGCTTAATGGCTTGCTTGCTCAAAGTGCTTAGTGATATGCTCCAAAGCCCTCAACCACTTTCTCACTTCCACATATGTCCTAATCCAAAAAGTCCAACTCGGCCCCACCGATTCTTTCTATCCGGAGCCATCGAGTTTAGTTGACATAGCCACTGCCAGAAACCCTAATCAGTTCGGTCTCACCGATGGGATCTCGGTCTCATCGAGATGGGCTTGCAAACTCTCTGTTGTCTATTACAATAGTTTCGGTCCCACCGAGATTTGCAACCGGCCCCACCGAGTTTTCTTGGCCAACATTCTGTTTCACTTATTACCCAAATCGGTCCCAACGAGTTTGAGTAATCGGCCAAACCGAGTTTTGGATTTACCCTAACCCTAGCACATCGGTCCCACCGAGTTGACATGTCGGTCCCACCGAGAATCCTAACATTCACATTTTGAACTAAATCGGTCCGACCGAGTTTAATGATTCGGTCCCACCGAGTTTGGTGATTTGTGTGTAACGGTTAGATTTTGTGTGAAGGCTATATATACCCCTCCACCCACTCTTCATTCGTGGAGAGAGCCATCAGAACATGCCTACACTTCCAACACATATTTTCTGAGAGAGAACCACCTACACTTGTGTTGAGTTCAAGATATTCCATTCCAACCACATAAATCTTGATCTCTAGCCTTCCCCAAGTTGCTTTCCACTCAAATCTTCTTTCTACCAAATCCAATCCTATGAGAGAGAGTTGAGTGTTGGGGAGATTATCATTTGAAGCACAAGAGCAAGGAGTTCATCATCAACACACCATTTGTTACTTCTTGGAGAGTGGTGTCTCCTAGATTGGCTAGGTGTCACTTGGGAGCCTCCGTCAAGATTGTGGAGTTGAACCAAGGAGTTTGTAAGGGGAAGGAGATCGCCTACTTCGTGAAGATCTACCCTAGTGAGGCAAGTCCTTCGTGGGCGACGGCCATGGTGGGATAGACAAGGTTGCTTCTTCGTGGACCCTTCGTGGGTGGAGCCCTCCGTGGACTCGCGCAACCGTTACCCTTCGTGGGTTGAAGTCTCCATTAACATGGATGTACGATAGCACCACCTATCGGAACCACGAATAAAAAATCTCCGTGTCTCCAAATTGCGTTTGCACACTCCAATCCCATCTCTTTACATTCTTGCAACTTGCATGCTTTACTTTCCGCTGCTCATATACTCTTTGTATGCTTCCATGTTTTCTTGATATGTACTGTGAATGTTTAAACTTGTGCTCAAACTCCACATCAACTAAAGGAAATTAAAAACTGCAACTTTTCTTGATTAGAGTCTATTCACCCCCCTCTAGACACCTCTTCTCGATCCTTTCATTGGCTAAGCCCTGCCGGAGAACCGCAAGCTCCACCACCACGCCATCGTGCTGCCGGAGCTCTCCCTCAACTTCTCATCTCCCCTTGCTGGATCAAGAAGGAGTAGGCGTCCCCGGGCTGTACTTGTGTTGGACGCGGAGGCGCCGTCCGTTCGGTGCTAGATTGGATCTTCCGCAATTTGAATCGCCGCGAGTACGACTCCATCAACCGCGTTCTCGTAACGCTTCCGCTTAGCGATCTTCAAGGGTATGAAGATGCACTCCCTCTCTCTCATTGCTAGCATCTCCTAGATTGATCTTGGTGACACATAGGAAAATTTTGAATTATTACTACATTCCCCAACACAACATTCTAATGACTTGGCAAACAATAGAAGCCAGAGAGGCGGATCAAATATTTTTGGTTAGTCATTATCATTTTCTGATTCTGTAGACCATAATGTTGATCGCATATACGATGATAAAATTGCCTGGACTGTACAAGGAACCTACTCGCGATGAAAAAAATGATTTAAGATATGCCTATGATACCATGAAGGAGAAAGAATTCATTGTCTCTAATTAGAAAAATATCTGTCATTTTTATATCCAATTTGTTGTTCCTGTAAAATCACTTTTTGTTAGTTCGAGTAACATTCTAACACATCGCTAAGCATCAGAGAATGCTTTAACACATTAATTAAGCTTGTGTTCTGAGACCTGAAATGTAAAAAATGTAACCGCTATAATTCTATACTGCATTTAAAATATTAAGTGCTGCAACTAGATCAGTGGTGAACTCATTCCAAGTTGAATTTGCTTCATAGTTACATATTCACTCATTACTCTCACTGCATTCATAGATCCACAAAACAAACAACTAAAGGTTGATCTTGGGTTGATCCCCATGATGTTTTACATACAATTTCATAAATTTAGAGATAAAAAAGAACCTAGACTTATGCTTATTTCTGAGTGCCTAGGGTGTGAAACCATTATGTACACAACATCATGATTTTTTTTGTTTGTTCTTCCTATATGAAATATGGTATTTTCAGTAGCCTTAGACATACCTGAGACTGGGAATAAAAAGGTTTCTTCTATGTGGTTACTCACTTTAGCAGCTACCTAACTGAATTCCTTTCAGGTAAAGAAAATCATCTCAAGATGTGTTTATAAACAAGTAGCAATAGTTGTATTGATCAACTGGTACTTCATCAGCTTTCATTTACATTCAAATACTGCCTGATAATCTGTTAGCGAAACAACATTAATAATGTCCTGATTTAGTCCTAATAAAAATGCCCTCGGTTGTATTCCTGTAATGCATATATTCCTTATAGATCTTTTTCAGTATTTACTTGTGTATTCTATGCAAATAGCTGTTGTTTTTCCCTTATTATTTCAAGTCTAATAGAAAACTTTGACATGTGATGTCCAATGGAAGATTTGAAAATAGTGAATGAAATGCGAGTCAAATTCAGCAATAGGTGAAGGAATGTATTAGATACTGTTGTGCTAAACAGACCCCCCCCCCCGCCCTCCCCACTATGCAATTTAATCTTTCAGTGGCAATAGATGGCAGTATTGATTCATACTCTATGAGGCACCATTTCCTATCCCTACAGTTTTTTGGATAGAACATCTTTCAACCTTTGCCATTGTTTTTGTTAGCCCTGATATTGAATATGTAGATGAGCAATCTAGACTTGCACTGGGAATATGGTCTGCATCTTGGAAATTGCATTAGATGTAGATAGTATGTTTAGTTTTGTTTCTCATCCCATTAGCTGAGTGTGTGCTCTTCCTAGGAGCATGTGAAGACACTGACTCACTAGTAGAAAACAGGGCTTCGGTCCAGCCAGGGTAAGCCCATTAATCCCGGTCCAGTCACGAACCGGGACCCATGGGGGCATAGGTCCCGGTTCGTGAGGCCAGGGGGCCGGCCGGGCCTTGTGGGCATTGGTCCCGGTTCGTCAGGCCTCTTTAGTCCCGGTTCCAGACACGAACCGGGACCAATGGGCCTCGCTCCTGGCCCACAACCATTGGTCCCGGTTCGAGGCTGGAACCGGGGGGCCCTTTAGTCCCGGTTCCAGCCACGAACCGGGACCAATGAGTTGCCTATATATACCCCCTCGCCCGCGAGCAGAGCAGTGGAGTGCAATGTTTTTCTGGCTGGCCGTGGGAGAGCTTTGTGGTGCTCTAGCTCACCTCCTATGCACATGAGGTGTTCGATGAAATGCCCGAGCCACACTTAAGCTTTCTCCTCTCGAAGCTCCTTGTCCAAACTCCATTTTCCTCGAGATTTGTCTAGGTTTGGCGGCCCGTCCTGTACCGTCCCCGTCCTCACCACCTTCGATCGCCCGCACCGATCTCGTCGCCGGCACCACCGTGGTGAGCCTCTTGATCTTATCTTCTTTTTAAAAGAAAAAAGTTCTTACTTATATGATTTAGATAGATAATTGTGTAATTTTCTTACTTTCATTATTGTTTGTTATTATATAGTGCGATGGTTTTGGTATCCGCCTCCATCGGCCCTCGTCCTGTCTATGATTCGGATGTGGTATTGTTGGAGAACGTAGCAGAAATTCAAAATTTTCTACGCATCACCAAGATCAATCTATGGAGTTTACTAGCAACGAAGGGAAGGGGAGTGCATCTACATACCCTTGTAGATCGCGATGCGGAAGCGTTGCAAGAACGCGGATGAGGGAGTCGTACTCGTAGCGATTCAGATCGCGGTTGATTCCGATCTAAGCACCGAAAGAACGGTGCCTCCGCGTTCAACACACGTGCAGCCCGGTGACGTCTCCCACGCCTTGATCCAGCAAGGAGAGAGGGAGAGGTTGGGGAAGACTCCATCCAGCAGCAACACGACGGCATGGTGGTGGTGGAGGAGCGTGGCAATCCCGCAGGGCTTCGCCAAGCACCGCGGGAGAGGAGGAGGAGGGAGAGGGGTAGGGCTGCGCCAAAAGGAAACGTTCTCCTATCTATGGCAGCCCCAAAACCTCAATATATATAGGGGAGGGGGAGGGCTGCGCCCCCATCTAGGGTTTCCCCCCTCAAGGGGTGCGGCCAGCCCTAGATGGGGCTTGGGGGGCGACCAAGGGGAGGAGAGGGGGGGCGCCCCACTAGATGGGCCCTAAGGCCCATCTGGACCTAGGGTTTGCCCCCTCCCACTCTCCCATGCGCCTTGGGCCTTGGTGGGGGGGCGCACCAGCCCACCTGGGTCTGGTCCCCTCCCACACTTGGCCCACGCAGCCTTCTGGGGCTGGTGGCCCCACTTGGTGGACCCCCGGGACCCTCCCGGTGGTCCCGGTACATTACCGATTTCACCCGGAACTTTTCCGGTGACCAAAACAGGACTTCCCATATATAAATCTTTACCTTCGGACCATTCCGGAACTCCTCCTGACGTCCGGGATCTCATCCGGGACTCCGAACAACATTCGGTAACCACGTACATACTTTCCCTATAACCCTAGCGTCATCGAACCTTAAGCGTGTAGACCCTACGGGTTCGGGAACCATGCAGACATGACCGAGACGTTCTCCGGTCAATAACCAACAGCGGGATCTGGATACCCATGTTGGCTCCCACATGTTCCACGATGATCTCATCGGATGAACCACGTTGTCGGGGATTCAATCAATCCCGTATGCAATTCCCTTTGTCCATCGGTATGTTACTTGCCCGAGATTCGATCGTCGGTATCCCTATACCTTGTTCAATCTCGTTACCGGCAAGTCTCTTTACTCGTTCCGTAACTCACATCATCCCGTGATCAACTCCTTGGTCACATTGTGCACATAATGATGATGTCCTACCGAGTGGGCCCAGAGATACCTCTCCGTTTACACGGAGTGACAAATCCCAGTCTCGATTCGTGCAACCCCAACAGACACTTTCGGAGATACCCGTAGTGCACCTTTATAGCCACCCAGTTACGTTGTGACATTTGGCACACCCAAAGCATTCCTACGGTATCCGGGAGTTGCACAATCTCATGGTCTAAGGAAGTGATACTTGACATTAGAAAAGCTCTGAGCAAACGAACTACACGATCTTGTGCTAGGCTTAGGATTGGGTCTTGTCCATCACATCATTCTCCTAATGATGTGATCCCGTTATCAACGACATCCAATGTCCATGGTTAGGAAACCGTAACCATCTATTGATCAACGAGCTAGTCAACTAGAGGCTTACTAGGGACATGGTGTTGTCTATGTATCCACACATGTATCTGAGTTTCCTATCAATACAATTCTAGCATGGATAATAAAAGATTATCATGAACAAGGAAATATAATAATAACCTATTTATTATTGCCTCTAGGGCATATTTCCAACAGTCTCCCACTTGCACTAGAGTCAATAATCTAGTTCACATCACCATGTGATTAACACGGACAGGTCACATCACCATGTGACCAACACCCAAGAGTTTACTAGAGTCAACAATCTAGCTCACATCTCTATGTGATTAACACTCAATGAGTTCTGGTTTGATCATGTTATGCTTGTGAGAGAGGTTATTAGTCAACGGGTCTGAACCTTTCAGATTCGTGTGTGCTTTACGAATATCTATGTCATCTTTGTGGATGCTACCACGCGCTATTTGGAGCCATTTCAAATAATTGCTCTACTATACGAATCCGGTTTACTACTCAGAGTCATCCGGATTAGTGTCAAAGTTCTCATCGACGTAACCCTTTACGACGAACTCCTTTCCACCTCCATAATCGAGAAAATTCCTTAATCCACTAGGTACTAAGGATAAGTTCGACCGCTGTCATGAGATCCTTTCCCGGATCACCATTGTACCCTCTTGACCAACTCATGGCAAGGCACACTACATGTGCGGTACACAGCATAGCATACTATAGAGCCTACGTCTAAAGCATAGGGGACGACCTTCGTCCTTTCTCTATCTTCTGCTGTGGTCAGGTCTTGAGTCTCACTCAATACTCACACCTTGTAACACAGCCAAGAACTCCTTCTTTGCTGATCTATTTTTAACTCTTTCAAAATCATGTCAAGGTGTGCTGTCTTTTGAAAGTATCATCAGGCGTCTTGATCTATCTCTATGGATCTTGATGCCCAATATGTAAGTAGCTTTATCCAGGTCTTCCTTTGAAAAACTCCTTTCAAACAACCCTTTATGCTTTCCAGAAATTTTACATCATTTCGGATCAACAATATGTCATTCACATATACTTATCAGAAATGTTGTAGCGCTCCCACTCACTTTATTGTAAATACTAGTTTCTAACAAACTTTGTATAAACCCAAAAACTTTGATCACCCCATCAAAGCGTATATTCTGACTCCGAGATGCTTGCTCTAATCCATGGAAGGATCGCTGGAGCTAGCATACCTTTTAGCATCCTTAGGGTCGACAAAACCTTTCTGATTGTATCACATACAACCTTTCCTTACGAAAACTGGTAAGGAAACTTGTTTTGACATCCATCTGCTAGATTTCACAAATGCAGATAATGCTAACATGATTCCGACGGACTTAAGCACCGCTACGGATGAGAAAATCTCATCGTAGTCAACTCCTTGAACTTGTGGAAACACTCTTTGCCACAAGTCGAGCTTCATAGACGGCAACATTACCGTCCATGTCCGTCTTCTTCTTAAAGATCCATTTACCTCAACAGCCTTACGACCATCAAGCAGTGCTCTCAAAGTCTATACTTTGTTTTCATACATGGATCCTCTCGGATTTTATGGCTTCTAACCATTTGTCGGAATATGGGCCCACCATCGCTTCTCCATAGCTCGTAGGTTCAGTATTGTCCAACAACATGATATCTCAGACAGGATCACGTACCACTCTGAAGTAGTGCGCATCCTCGTCGTCCTACGAGGTTTGGTAGTGACTTGATCCGAAGTTTCATGATCACTATCATAAGCTTCCACTTCAATTGGTGTAGCTGCCACAGGAACAACTTCCTGTGCCCTGCTACACACTAGTTGAAGCGACGGTTCAATAACCTTATCAAGTCTCCACCATCCTCCCACTCAATTCTTTCGAGAGAAATTTTTCCTCAAGAAAGGACTCATTTATAGAAGCAATTACTTTTGCTTCCAGATCTGAAATAGGAGGTATACCCAACTGTTTTTGGGTATTCTATGAACATGCATTTATCCGCTTTGGGTTTGAGCTTATCAGCCTGAAACTTTTTCACATAAGCATCGCAGCCCCAAACTTTTAAGAAACGACAACTTAGGTTTCTATAAACGGTGTCGTCTCAACGGAATTGCGTGGTGCCCCTTTTAAAGTGAATGTGGTTGTCTCTAATGCCTAACCCATAAACAATAGTGGTAATTTGATAGGAAACATCATGGTGTGCACCATATCCAATAGGGTGCAGTTGTGATGTTCGGACACACCATCACACTATGGTGTTCCAGGCGGTATTAATTGTGAAACACTTTCCACAATGTCTCAATTGTGTGCCAAACTCGTATCTCAGATACTCATCTCTATGATCATATCACAGACATTTTATCCTCTTGTTATGACGATGTTCAACTTCACTCTGAAATTACTTGAACCTTTCAATAATTCAGACTAGTGTTTCATCAAGTAAATATACTCAGCATCTACTCAAATCATCTGTGAAGTAAGAACATAACGATATCCACTGCATGCCTCAGCACTCATTGGACTGCATACATCAAAATGTATTACTTCCAATAAGTTGCTCTCTTGTTCCATCTTACTGAAAACGAGGCCTTTCAGTCATCTTGCCCATGTGATATGATTTGCATGTCTCAAGTGATTCAAAATCAAGTGAGTCCAAACGATCCATCTGCATGGAGTTTCTTCATGCATATATATACCAATAGACATGGTTCGCATGTCTCATTCATTTCAAAAACGAGTGAGCCCAAAGATCCATCTACATGGAGCTTCTTCATGCGTTCTATACCAATATGACTCAAGTGGCAGTGCCATAAGTATGTGGTACTATCATTACTATCTTATATCTTTTTGGCATGAACATGTGTATCACTACGATCGAGATTCATTTTAGGTGCAAGACCATTGAAGGTATTATTCAAATAAACAAAGTAACCATTATTCTCCTTAAATGAATAACCGTTTTGCGATAAACATAATCCAATCATGTTCAACGCAAACACCAAATCTCGATAGTAGAGGGAGCATGCGATGCTTGATCACATCAACCTTGGAAACACTTCCAACGCACATCGTCATCTCACCTTTAGCTAGTCTCCGTTTATTCCGCAACTTTTATTTCGAGTTACTAACACTTAGCAACCGAACTGGTATCTAATACCCTGGTGCTGCTAGGAGTACTATTAAAGTACACATTCATATAACGTATATCCAATATACTTCTGTCGACCTTGCCTGCCTTCTCATCTACCAAGTATCTAGGGTAGTACTGCTTCAGTGACCGTTCCTCTCGTTACAGAAGCACTTAGTCTCGGGTTTGGGTTCAACCTTGGGATTCTTCACTAGAGCAGCAAACGACTTGCTGTTTCATGAAGTATCCCTTTTGCCCTTGCCCTTCTTAAACTAGTGGTTTTACTAACCATCAACAATTGATGCTCCTTCTTGATTTCTACTCTCGCAGTGTCAAACATCGCGAGTTGCTCAAGGATTATCATAACTATCCCTGATATGTTATAGTTCATCACGAAGCTCTACTAGCTTGGTGGCAGTGACTATGGAGAACCATCACTATCTCATCTGGGAGATTAACTCCCACTCGATTCAAGCGATTGTTGTACTCAGACAATCTGAGTACATGCTCAACGATTGAGCTTTTCTCCCTTAGTTTGCAGGCTTAAGAAACTTGTCAGAGGTCTCATACCTCTTGACGTGGGCACTAGTCCGAAATCCCAATTTCAGTCTTCGGAACATCTCATATGTTCTGCGACGTTTCATAAAAACCGTCTTTGGTGCCACAATTCTAAACCGTTAGCATTACGCACTGAACTATCACGTAGTTATCAAAACGTGTATGTCAGATGTTCCGCAACATCTACAGACGACGCTGAGGTTCAGCACACCGAGCGGTGCATTAAGGACATAAGCATTCTGTGCAGCAATGAGGACAGTCCTCAGTTTACGGACCCAGTCCGCATAATTGTTACTACCAACTTTCAACTAAATTTTCTCTAGGAACATATCTTAACCAGTAGAACTAAAGCGCAAGCTATGACATAATTTGCAAATACCTATTTGACTATGTTCATGATAATGAAGTTCATCTGATTATGAACTCCCACTCAGATAGACATCCCTCTAGTAATCTAAGTGAAACATGATCCGAGTTTAACTAGGCCGTGTCCGATCATCACGTGAGACGGACTAGTCAAGATCGGTGAACATCTCCATGTTGATCGTATCTTCTATACGACTCATGCTCGACCTTTCGGTCCTCCGTGTTCCGAGGCCATGTCTGTACATGCTAGGCTCGTCAAGTCAACCTAAGTGTATTGCGTGTGTTCCGAGGCCATGTCTGTACATGCTAGGCTCGTCAACACCCGTTGTATTCGAACGTAAGAATCTATCACACCCGATCATCACGTGGTGCTTCGAAACGACGAATCTTCGCAACGGTGCACAGTTAGGTTGAACACTTTCTTGAAATTATTATAAGGGATCATCCTACTTGCTACCGTCGTTCTAAGCAAATAAGATGCAAAACATGATAAACATCATATGCAATCAAATAGTGACATGATATGGCCAATATCATCATGCTCCTTTGATCTCCATCTTCGGGGCACCATGATCATCTTTGTCACCGGCATGACACCATGATCTCCATCATCATGATCTCCATCATTGTGTCTTCATGAAGTCGTCACGCCAATGATTACTTCTACTTCTATGGCTAACGCGCTTAGCAATAAAGTAAAGTAATTTACATGGCGTTATTCAATGACACGCAGGTCATACAAAAAAATAAAGACAACTCCTATGGCTCCTGCCGGTTGTCATTCTCATCGACATGCAAGTCGTGATCCCTATTACAAGAATATGATCAATCTCATACATCACATATATCATTCATCATATCTTCTGGCCATATCACATCACATAGCACTTGCTGCAAAAACAAGTTAGACATCCTCTAATTGTTGTTGCAAGTTTTTACGTGGTTTGTATAGGTTTCTAGCAAGAACGTTTCTTACCTACGTAAGACCACAACGTGATATGCCAATTTCTATTTACCCTTCATAAGGACCCTTTTCATCGAATCCGTTCCGACTAAAGTGGGAGAGACAGACACCCGCTAGCCACCTTATGCAACTAGTGCATGTCAGTCGGTGGAACCTGTCTCACGTAAGCGTACGTGTAAGGTCGGTCCGGGCCGCTTCATCCCACAATGCCGCCGAAACAAGATAAGACTAGTAGCGGCAAGAAGAATTGACAACATTGACGCCCACAACTACTTTGTGTTCTTCTCGTGCATAGAAACTACGCATAGACCTAGCTCATGATGCCACTGTTGGAGAACGTAGCAGAAATCCAAAATTTTCTACGCATCACCAAGATCAATCTATGGAGTTTACTAGCAACGAAGGGAAGGGGAGTGCATCTACATACCCTTGTAGATCGTGATGCGGAAGCGTTGCAAGAACGCGGATGAGGGAGTCGTACTCGTAGCGATTCAGATCGCGGTTGATTCCGATCTAAGCACCGAAAGAACGGTGCCTCCGCGTTCAACACACGTGCAGCCCGGTGACGTCTCCCACGCCTTGATCCAGCAAGGAGAGAGGGAGAGGTTGGGGAAGACTCCATCCAGCAGCAACACGACGGCATGGTGGTGGTGGAGGAGCGTGGCAATCCCGCAGGGCTTCGCCAAGCACCGCGGGAGAGGAGGAGGAGGGAGAGGGGTAGGGCTGCGCCAAAAGGAAACGTTCTCCTATCTATGGCAGCCCCAAAACCTCAATATATATAGGGGAGGGGGAGGGCTGCGCCCCCATCTAGGGTTTCCCCCCTCAAGGGGTGCGGCCAGCCCTAGATGGGGCTTGGGGGGCGGCCAAGGGGAGGAGAGGGGGGGCGCCCCACTAGATGGGCCCTAAGGCCCATCTGAACCTAGGGTTTGCCCCCTCCCACTCTCCCATGCGCCTTGGGCCTTGGTGGGGGGGCGCACCAGACCACCTGGGGCTGGTCCCCTCCCACACTTGGCCCACGCAGCCTTCTGGGGCTGGTGGCCCCACTTGGTGGACCCCCGGGACCCTCCCGGTGGTCCCGGTACATTACCGATTTCACCCGGAACTTTTCCGGTGACCAAAACAGGACTTCCCATATATAAATCTTTACCTTCGGACCATTCCGGAACTCCTCGTGACGTCCGGGATCTCATCCGGGACTCCGAACAACATTCGGTAACCACGTACATACTTTCCCTATAACCCTAGCGTCATCGAACCTTAAGCGTGTAGACCCTACGGGTTCGGGAACCATGCAGACATGACCGAGATGTTCTCCGGTCAATAACCAACAGTGGGATCTGGATACCCATGTTGGCTCCCACATGTTCCACGATGATCTCATCGGATGAACCACGTTGTCGGGGATTCAATCAATCCCGTATGCAATTCCCTTTGTCCATCGGTATGTTACTTGCCCGAGATTCGATCGTCGGTATCCCTATACCTTGTTCAATCTCGTTACCGGCAAGTCTCTTTACTCGTTTCGTAACTCACATCATCCCGTGATCAACTCCTTGGTCACATTGTGCACATAATGATGATGTCCTACCGAGTGGGCCCAGAGATACCTCTCCGTTTACACGGAGTGACAAATCCCAGTCTCGATTCGTGCCAACCCAACAGACACTTTCGGAGATACCCGTAGTGAACCTTTATAGCCACCCAGTTACGTTGTGACGTTTGGCACACCCAAAGCATTCCTACGGTATCCGGGAGTTGCACAATCTCATGGTCTAAGGAAGTGATACTTGACATTAGAAAAGCTCTGAGCAAACGAACTACACGATCTTGTGCTAGGCTTAGGATTGGGTCTTGTCCATCACATCATTCTCCTAATGATGTGATCCCGTTATCAACGACATCCAATGTCCATGGTCAGGAAACCGTAACCATCTATTGATCAACGAGCTAGTCAACTAGAGGCTTACTAGGGACATGGTGTTGTCTATGTATCCACACATGTATCTGAGTTTCCTATCAATACAATTCTAGCATGGATAATAAACGATTATCATGAACAAGGAAATATAATAATAACCTATTTATTATTGCCTCTAGGGCATATTTCCAACAGGTATATATTATCTTTTATAACTATTTGGTTCATTTAGTGTTTATGACAATTATGCCGACCAACTTGACATAGATTTTTTTATCTAGGAGGTATGTAAACTGGAAATTCCAACCGACCCTATTGTCAAGAGGTTAAATTTAGTTGAATAAGAAAACAATTACTTGAAGGAAAAATTGAAAAAAAAATGAGGAGGAGAAGATGATATTGGAGTTGCATGTTGCGGATGTCGTCGATGATTACAAGATCAAGATTGGTGCAATGCGCTTGAAGATTAGAAAGATTAGAAAATATGCCATTCATACCAAGGCTTGGTATCATTATGCCATTGGATGAACTGTTACCTTAGTTGAGATTATGATCGCATTGGTTATTGCATTGAAATGTTTTACATAGTTTCAATGTATGGTTTAATTAGATGCTCTGGAGAGCTATATGTTGTTCAATGAGAACTATGTATGTACTTTGGTTTTAATGTGAACCTGCTAGGCTTCTTGGGCGTGTATGGGAAGACAAAAGATACACCGGAGGCACGGGAGGACCAGCAACGTGTGCACGAAAAAGACGACATGCCTCCAAAGCAGTATGAAGGTCCTGCCAGCTACGCTCTTACCAAAGAAGAGAAGGAAATCTTCTTTGAATGCCTGCTCAGTATGAAGTTCCCGTCTGGCTTCTCGTCGAATATAAAGGGATTAATAAATATGCCAGAGAAAAAGTTCCAGAACCTAAAGGCTCATGACTGTCACATGATTATGACGCAACTGCTTCCGGTTGCATTGAGGGGGCTTCTATCGGAAAATGTTCGATTAGCCATTGTGAAGCTATGTTCATTCCTCAATAATCTCTCAGAAGGTGATCGATCCAGAAATCCTACCAAAGTTAAGGAGTGATGTGGCGCAATGTCTTGTTAGTTTCGAGCTGGTGTTCCCACCATCCTTCTTCAATATCATGACGCACGTCCTAGTTCATCTAGTCGACGAGATTGTTGGGCCCTGTATTTCTACACAATATGTTCCCCTTTGAGAGGTTCATGGGAGTCCTAAAGAAATATGTACGTAACCGCGCTAGGCCAGAAGGAAGCATCTCCATGGGCCATCAAAGAGAGGATGTCATTGGGTTTTGTGTTGACTTCATTCCTGACCTTAAGAAGATTGGTCTTCCTCAATCGTGGTATGAGGGGAGACTGACTGGAAAAGGCACACTAGGAGGGGACTCAATAATATGTAGGTACGGGCATTCTTGGTCTCAAGCACACTACACAGTTCTACAGAATTATACCTTGGTGACCCCGTATGTCGATGAACACAAGAACATTCTGCGCTCCAAACACCCGAAGCAGTGTGACGACTGGATTCATGTGAACACATCAGGACTTTCGGCAGTTGGTTGGAAACACGTCTCAGGGGTGACAACACTGTTTCCGATGAGCTGTACTCGTTGGCCATGGAACCATCTTCGACTGTATTGACTTACAAAGGATACGAGATAAATGGGAATACATTTTACACGATCGCCCAAGATCCAAAGAGCACCAACCAAAACAGCGGTGTCCGCTTTGACGTAGCAACCAAGAGGGGAAAGGACACATATTATGGTTACATAGTGGACATATGGGAACTTGACCATGGACATGATTTTAAGGTCCCTTTGTTTCAGTGCAAATGGGTCAATCTGTCAGGAGGCGGGGTACAGGTAGACCCACAGTACGGAATGACAACAGTGGATCTGAACAATCTTGGGTACACAGACAAACCATTTGTCCTAGCCAATGATGTGGCGCAGGTTTTCTATGTGAAGGACATGTCTACCAAACCGAGAAAAAGGTAAGCTAAGGAAGCGAATACATCATACGATGAGCCAAAGCACCACATAGTTCTTTTAGGAAAAAGAGATATTATGGGATTGGGGGGCAAGATAGACATGTCTGAAGATTATGAAAAGTTTCATGAAATTACTCCCTTCAAAGTCAAGGCTGACCCAAGCACCATGTTAAACGATGAAGATTATCCATGGTTACGGCGCAATAAGCAAAGGACACAAGCGAAGAAAAAGTGAAGACTTTCTCTCCACAACTATTATGATTATGCCTTTGATCTAGAATATGACTGCGGTTACATGTGAATAAATGAAATGCCTTTTGTAACAGATGAGTTTCCGTATGAAACCTTGATACTTCAAAAGAGATTATCCGTTTTGTACACGAAGTGCATCCTTTTTTTGCCGTAACCATCTCAACTTTTTAGAACATGCTATGTGGGTGAAATGATGATACCATGCCAACTTTTAACCTTTTCAGTGTTCATTTGTACTGCTTTTCAATTTCAGGGTCATATAGCTCAAAAAAATCAGTAAATGCATGAAAAATAACAAATGAAGTCAGAAAGGATTGAAAATTGATGATGTGGCTTGAATGGTGCATTTTGAACACACAAAAAGTCTGGAGTTCAAATAATTTCAAAAAATTAAATCCCTTTGTAACAGATGAGTTTTCGTTCGAAACCCTGATACTTCGAAAGAGATTGTCCATTTTGTACCAGAAGTGCATCCAGTTTTTGCCGTAACCCTCTCAACTTTTTAGCACATGCTATATGGGTGAAATGATGATACCATGCCAACTTTCAACCTTTTCAGAGTTCATTTGTAGTGCTTTTCAATTTCAGGGTCATCTAGCTTAAAAAATCAGTAAATGCATGCAAATACCAGATGAAGTCAGAAAGGGTTGAAAATTGATGATGTGGCTTTGAATGGTTCATTTTGAACACACAAAAAGTCTGGAGTTCAAATAATTTCAAAAAAATGAAATCCCTTTGTAACGGATGTGTATATATAATTATCCTCACTATATTATGCAGATTGAAGATCGTCAAATGCAGAAAAGCAGAAATCTGGGACATTGGGTTCATTAACCCAAATATCATACATGAATGGACGGTTACACACAATGTCACAGAAACCAAGGACAACTTGCTACAATCGTTGCTCAAAAATCAAAACAAAGATAAAATACTCTTCCCTTACAACTTCAAGTGAGTGTTACTGTCTTGTGCATTATTCAGTTTCCCTTATTACTCGAGGTTATAGTAATGTAATTGATGAGTTATGCATGCGTGCACAGCTTTCACTATATTCTCCTAGAGATTAAGCTTGAGCAGGGAGTAGTAACCGTCTTAGACTCGAGACGAAAAGATCCCCAGGAGTATGTGGACATGACTGAAATGCTCCAGAAGTAAGTTCAATCGATCATTATCGCACCATATCGGCAACTTTGTTCATTTCCTGATATCAAGTAATTATTTTCTTTGTCTCGCAGGGTTTGGAAAGAGTTCACCACAATAGCTCCGGGACTGCCGGGGGAGCTGCGATTTACACACCCGAAAGTAACTACTACTAGCTTGTTCCGCGCATCTCCCATTGATTCTAGCTAGTTTCATCAATACCATTTAGCATTCTTGCTTATCAGTTTGATTGACCTCTATTTCTTGTAAAGTGGTTGTGGCGGGAAGGCGGGAGTAATTTTTGTGGATACTGCGTTTGCGAGTTCATCCGCCACACGACCTGTGAGTGGGGCTACTCTAAAAAAACAATATGAAGTGCGTAAGCAAAAATATTCACAATTTTATTTTATTACCATCATTTGTGTTGAGTTTCTTTCATATACATGTATTGACCCTCTTCTTCAATTTAGATCTGGCAGATGCGGGATGAACTCCTACCACAAGATTGCATACGAGGAATTCAAGAGGAATTGGTGGGATTCTTTCTTGACCACGTGATCAATAAAGCCGGAGAATACCATGTGGAAATTGATATAGACATGAGATGTTAGGGATTGTAAGAGATCTTATATTGTATATATATAGCTAGTAGCGTCGGATAGATATAGGGAAACTTGTTGTTCGACCAATCTCTCAGAGAAAGAGAGGTCGATCACTTCTCTCTGTATATGTTCATGACGATCTTGTGTACTTAATGGTTCCTTCATTTGCTTACTAGCTAGCATGTCGAGTTCTCTCTATACGTATGGTAGCTAGCGTCGACCAAGCACGGAGATAAGAGAGGTCACTTCTCTCTATTAGCTAGCTAACACAATATATGAAACCCCTAAATTAACCCTCCCAAACCCCCTAGCCCCCCCCCCCCCGCCCTTTCAAAAAAAACAAAAACCCGAGCTCCTGAGCTGCTGACGCGTGGATGTCATTTGGTCCCGGTTGGTGTTACCAACCGGGACTAAAGGCCCTCCTGCCTGGGCTCACCGCAGCGGCCACGTGGAGCACCATATGTCCCGGTTCATAAGCGAACCGGGACTAAAGGTGTTGGGCTTTAGTCCCGGTTCCAGAACCGGGGCTAATGGGCCTCTGGAACCGGGACATATGGGTCGTTTTCTGCTAGTGATTGGTACTGACACCCGAATTCATGGGACTTAAAACAAGAACACAAACAATAATCTAGAGGCCTCTAGAATTTTTGGTGCTCCATTTGAAAGTGTAGTGAGCGGGAGATTCAACCGTTGTGACCACGTACACAGTTTATCATGTTGTTTCAGATCTAGCTCTTGAATCATGTATTATGAATAATCTTCGATGAAAACTGATACTTTATGTGAGATACTGACATTGACAGATGAATTCTTTCGTATTTGTTTTTCAATTGGTTTGTGGTGCAGGTCTTTCTCATGCAAGAAAAGGGAGTAAAAAGAACTTTTTGAGCCTTTGGATTGCTAAATAAATGGCCATAATGCAATGTGGACATTGATACGTCTCCAACATATCTATAATTTTTGATTGTTCCATGCTAATATATATTCTGTTTTGGATGTTTAATGAGCTTATTCATACACTTTTATATTATTTTTGGGACTAACCTATTAACCGGAGGCCCAGCCCAAATTGCTGTTTTTTTTATTTCAGTGTTTCAAAGGAAAAGGATATCAAACGGAGTCCAAACGGAATGAAACCTTCGGGAACGTGATTTTCGGAACAAACGTGATCCAGACGACTTGGAGTGGACGTCAAGCAACCGACGAGGAAGCCACTAGGCAGGGGGTGCGCCTACCCCCCTGGGCGCGCCCTCCACCCTCGTGGGCCCCTCGTGGCTCCACCGACCTACTTCTTCGTCCTATATATACCTACGTACCCCCAAACCATCAGAACAGGAGCCAAAACCCTATTTCCACCGCCGCAACCTTCTGTACCCGTGAGATCCCATCTTGGGGCCTTTTCCGGCGCTCCGCCGGAGGGGGCATTGATCACGGAGGGCTTCTACATAAACACCATAGCCTCTCCGATGATGTGTGAGTAGTTTACCTCAGACCTTTGGATCCATAGTTATTAGCTAGATGTCTTCTTCTCTCTCTCCTTGGATCTCAATACAAAGTTCTCCTCGATTCTCTTGGACATCTATTTGATGTAACTCTTCTTTTGCGGTGTGTTTGTCGAGAACCGATGAATTGTGGGTTTATGATCAAGATTATCTATGAACAATATTTGAATCTCCTCTGAATTCTTTTATGTATGATTGGTTATCTTTGCAAGTCTCTTCAAATTATCAGTTTGGTTTGGCCTACTAGATTGATCTTTCTTGCAATAGGAGAAGTGCTTAGCTTTGGGTTCAATCTTGCGGTGCTCGATCCCAGTGACAGTAGGGGAAACGACACGTATTGTATTGTTGCCATCGAGGATAAAAATATGGGGTTTATATCATATTGCATGAGTTTATCCCTCTACATCATGTCATCTTGCTTAAAGCGTTACTCTGTTCTTATGAACTTAATACTCTAGATGCATGTTGGATAGCGGTCGATGCGTGGAGTAATAGTAGTAGATGCAGGCAGGAGTCAGTCTACTTGTCACGGACATGATGCCTATATACATGATCATACCTAGATATTCTCATAACTATGCTCAATTATATCAATTGCTCGACAGTAATTCGTTTACCCACCGTAATACTTATGCTATCTTGAGAGAAGCCACTAGTGAAACCTATGGCCCCCGGGTCTATTTTCCATCATATTAATCTTCCGTCAACAAGCTATTTCTATTACCGTTTACCTTGCAATCTTTACTTCTACTCTTTATCATAAAAATACCAAAATATTATCTTATTATCTCTATCAGATCTCACTCTCGTAAGTGACCATGAAGGGATTGACATCCCCTTTATCGCGTTGGTTGCGAGGTTCTTATTTGTTTGTGTAGGTGCGTGGGGCTCGAGCGTGGTCTCCTACTGGATTGATACCTTGGTTCTCAAAAACTGAGGGAAATACTTACGCTAGTTTACTGCATCACCCTTTCCTCTTCAAGGGAAAACCAACGCAGTGCTCAAGAGGTAGCAAGAAGGATTTCTGGCGCCGTTGCCGGGGAGTCTACGCACAAGTCAAGACATACCAAGTACCCATCACAAACTCTTATCCCTCGCATTACATTATTTGCCTCTTGTTTTCCTCTCCCCCACTTCACCCTTGCCATTTTATTCGCCCTCTTTTCCGTTCCCCTTTTACCATGTGCCTTGTTTTTTGCTTGCATCTTCGCTTGCTAAAAGTTTATGGATCCTCATCCACTTGCTAATCTCTTTAAGAGATCCAATGATGATGAACCTATTTCTAGTGAGTTGAGTGCACTAGATTATCTTTATGGAGTTTTGCTTGAAATCCGTGAATCTGAAAATTGTGATGAAGTACTTTATGAAGTGATTCACGATAGATCTTTGAATGAAAAGCATGATTGCAATGATGTTATTATAAATTCTATTAATGTCAATTGTGCTAATAATATGCAAAACCCTAAGCTTGGGGATGCTAGTTTTGCTATGTCCTCTACTTGTTGCAATGATCATGATTGGGGTGATAGTGCTTCTTATGATCTTGAAAATTTATTTAAGCCCCATTATGAATATGAGATTGATAATAGTGTTTGCAATAATATTGAAAGTGGGTTTGGAAGAGTGTCAACTTTAGATCCCACATATTTGGAGTATGTTCAATCTTATGGTATTTTTGATAAAAAAAATGTGGGTTTGGAGAGGTCATGACTTTAGTTAATGATAATCCCACTATTTTGGAAGAGTGTCAACTTCGCATGCATGTGGATCGTGTTAAGAATATGTTATGTGATAGCTATATTATTGAATTTGCTTATTATCCTACATGTAATTATTATGAGAGAGGAAAATATGGTTGTAGAAATTTTCTTGTTACTAAATTACCTCTCTTCATGTTGAGATTGCTATCGTCTCTTTCTTCTTCCTTGCATATGCTAGTTTTTGCTTGCCTTGATAATTTGTTTGCTTATAAAATGCCTATGCATCGGAAGTATGTTAGACTTAGATGTGTTTGTCATGTGTTTCATGATGCTCTCTGTGTGCTTCAATTCTTGTCTTTCATGTGAGCATCATCGAAATCTCTATGCCTAGCTAGGGGCGTTAAACGATAGCGCTTGTTGGGAGGCAACCCAATTTTATTTTTGTTTTTTTGTTTTTGGTTCTGTTTAGGAATAAATCTTTGATCTAGCCTCTGATTAGATGTGTTTTTATGTTTTAATTAGTGTTTGTGCCAAGCTAAACCTATAGGATCTTCTTGGATGATAGTTATTTGATCTTGCAGAAAATTCCAGAAACTTTCTGTTCACGAAAACAATTGTTAAAAATCACCAGAACGTGATAAAATACTGATTCCAATTGCAGCAGATCAATAAACAAATTATTTATGTCGTCCTATTTTGGTAGGATTTTTGGAGTTCCAGAAGTTTGCGTTAGTTACAGATTACTACAGACTTTTCTGTTTTTGACAGATTCTGTTTTTCGTGTGTCTTATTTTGATGAATCTATGGCTAGTAAAATAGTTTATAAACCATAGAGAAGTTGGAATACAGTAGGTTTAACACCAATATAAATAAATAATGAGTTCAATACAGTACCTTAAAGTGGTGTTTTGTTTTGTTTCGCTAACGAAGCTCACGAGATTTTCTGTTATGTTTTGTGTTGTGAAGTTTTCAAGTTTTGGGTAAAGATTTGATGGATTATGGAACAAGGAGTGGCAAGAGCCTAAGCTTGGGGATGCCCAAGGCACCCCAAGGTAATCCAAGGACACCAAAAAGCCAAAGCTTGGGGATGCCCCGGAAGGCATCCCCTCTTTCGTCTTCGTCCATCAGTAACTTTACTTGGAGCTATATTTTTATTCACCGCATGATAAGTGTTTTGCTTGGAGCATCTTGTATAATTTGAGTCTTTGCATTTATTTTACCACAATCATCCTCGCTGAATACAATTTAGAGAGAGACACACATGATTCGGAATTTATTAGAATACTCTATGTGCTTCACTTATATCTTTTGAGCTATATAGTTTTTGCTCTAGTGCTTCACTTATATCTTTTAGAGCACGGTGGTGGTTTTGTTTTATAGAAACTATTGTTCTCTCATGCTTCACTTATATCATTTTGAGAGTACTACAAAGCAGCATGGTAATTTTCTTAAATTATGAAATTAGTCCTAATATGATAGGCATCCAAGATTAGTAAGAACTTTCTTATAAGTGCGTTGAATACTAAGAAAAGTTTGATGCTTGATGATTGTTTTGAGATATGGAGGTAGTAATATTAAAGTTGTGCTAGTTAAGTAATTGTGAATTTGAGAAATACTTGTGTTGAAGTTTGCAAGTCCCGTAGCATGCACGTATGGTAAACGTTGTGTAACAAATTTGAAACATGAGATGTTCTTTGATTGTCCTCCTTATGAGTGGCGGTCGGGGACGAGCGGCGGTCTTTTCCTACCAATCTATCCCCCTAGGAGCATGCGCGTAGTGCTTGGTTTTTGATGACTTGTAGATTTTTGCAATAAGTATGTGAGTTCTTTATGACTAATGTTGAGTCCATGGATTATACGCACTCTCATACTTCCATCATTGCTAGCCTCTTCGGTACCGCGCATTGCCCTTTCTCGTCTTGAGAGTTGGTGCAAACTTTGCCGGTGCATCCAAACCCCGTGATATGATACGCTCTATCACACATAAACCTCCTTATATCTTCCTCAAAACAGCCACCATACCAACCTATTACGGCATTTCCATAGCCATTCCGAGAAATATTGCCATGCAACTTTCCATCGTTCCGCTTATCATGACACGCTTCACAATTGCCATATTACCTTGCATGATCATGTAGTTGAAATCGTATTTGTGGCAAAGCCACCATGCATATTATTTCATACATGTCGCTCTTGATTCATTGCCCATCCCGGTACACCGCCGGAGGCATTCATATAGAGTCATACTTTGTTCTAGTATCGAGTTGTAATCATTGAGTTCTAAATAAACAGAAGTGTGATGATCATCATTCATAGAGCATTTTCTCAAAAAAAAGAGAAAGGCCAAAAAAAGGAAGGCCCAAAAAAGGGAAGAAAATAAAAAAGGGGCAATGCTACTATCCTTTTTTCCACACTTGTGCTTCAAAGTAGCACCATGATCTTTATGATAGAGAGTCTCTTGTTTTGTCACTTTCATATACTAGTGGGAATTTTTCATTATAGAACTTGGCTTGTATATTCCAACAATGGGCTTCCTCAAATGCCCAAGGTCTTCGTGAGAAAGCAAGTTGGATGCACACCCACTTAGTTTCTTTTGTTGAGCTTTCATACATTTATAGCTCTAAGTGCATCCGTTGCATGGCAATCCCTACTCCTTGCATTGACATCAATCGATGGGCATCTCCCTAGCTCGTTGATTAGCCGCGTCAATGTAAGACTTTCTCATTTTTTGTCTTCTCCACATAACCCCCATCATCATAATCTATTCCACCCATAGTGCTATATCCATGGCTCATGCTCATATATTGCGTGAAAGTTGAAAAAAGTTTGAGATTACTAAAGTATGAAACAATGCTTGGCTTATCATCGGGGTTATGCATGATGAGAGCATTCTTGTGTGACGAAAATGGAGCATGACCAAACTATATGATTTTGTAGCGATGAACTTTCTTTGGCCATGTTATTTTGAGAAGACATAATTGCTTAGTTAGTATGCTTGAAGTATTATTACTTTTATGTCAATATTAAACTTTTATCTTGAATCTTTCGGATCTGAATATTCATACCACAAATAAGAGAATTACATTGAAAATTATTCCAAGTAGCATTCCACATCAAAAATTCTGTTTTTATCATTTACCTATTTGAGGGCGAGCATGAATTAAGCTTGGGGATGCTTGATACGTCTCCAACGTATCTATAATTTTTGATTGTTCCATGCTAATATATATTCTGTTTTGGATGTTTAATGGGCTTATTTATACACTTTTATATTATTTTTGGGACTAACCTATTAACCGGAGGCCCAACCCAAATGTTGTTTTTTTTATTTCAGTGTTTCGAAGGAAAAGGATATCAAATGGAGTCCAAACGGAATGAAACCTTTGGGAATGTGATTTTCGGAACAAACGTCATCCAGAGGACTTGGAGTGGACGTCAAGCAACCAACGAGGAAGCCACGAGGCAGGGGTGCGCCTACCCCCTGGGCGCGCCCTCCACCCTCGTGGGCCCCTCGTGGCTCCACCGACCTACTTCTTCCTCCTATATATACCTACGTACCCCCAAACCATCAGAACATGAGCAAAAACCCTATTTCCACCGCTGCAACCTTTTGTACCCGTGAGATCCCATCTTGGGGCCTTTTCCGGCGCTCCACCGGAGGGGGCATTGATCACGGAGGGCTTCTACATCAACACCATAGCCTCTCCGATGATGTGTGAGTAGTTTACCTTAGACCTTAGGGTCCATAGTTATTAGCTAGATGGCCTCTTCTCTCTCTTTGGATCTCAATACAAAGTTCTCCTCGATTCACTTGGAGATCTATTTGATGTAACTCTTCCTTTGCGGTGTGTTTGTCGAGATCCGATGAATTGTGGGTTTATGATCAAGATTATCTATGAACAATATTTGAATCTCCTCTGAATTCTTTTATGTATGATTGGTTATCTTTGCAAGTCTCTTCGAATTATCAGTTTGGTTTGGCCTACTAGATTGATCTTTCTTGCAATAGGAGAAGTGCTTAGCTTTGGGTTCAATCTTCCGGTGCTCGATCCCAGTGACAGTAGGGGAAATGACACGTATTGTATTGTTGCCATCGAGGATAAAAGATGGGGTTTATATCATATTGCATGAGTTTATCCCTCTACATCATGTCATCTTGCTTAAAGCGTGACTCTGTTCTTATGAACTTAATACTCTAGATGCATGTTGGATAGCGGTCGATGTGTGGAGTAATAGTAGTAGATGCATGCAGGAGTCGGTCTACTTGTCACGGACGTGATGCCTATATACATGATCATGCCTAGATATTGTCATAACTATGCTCAATTCTATCAATTGCTCGACAGTAATTCGTTTACCCACCGTAATACTTTTGCTATCTTGAGAGAAGCCACTAGTGAAACCTATGGCCCCTGGGTCTATTTTCCATCATATTAATCTTCTGTCAACAAGCTATTTCTATTACCATTTACCTTGCAATCTTTACTTTTAGTCTTTATCATGAAAATACCAAAAATATTATCTTATTATCTCTATCAGATCTCACTCTCGTAAGTGACCGTGAAGGGATTGACAACCCCTTTATCGCGTTGGTTGCGAGGTTCTTATTTGTTTGTGTAGGTGCGTGGAACTCAAGCGTGTTCTCCTACTGGATTGATACCTTGGTTCTCAAAACTGAGGGAAATACTTACGCTACTTTACCGCATCACCCTTTCCTCTTCAAGGGAAAACCAACGCAGTGCTCAAGAGGTAGCAGACATGAGCATGCATGACCTCTGAGATGGTATCTATGTCATTTCCATGTGTTTAACATAAACGAACATCGAGACAAAGGGTCAAATAACTAAGGGAAAGAAAGAGGAGATTATTTGTATGTTAGTTATTGTATCCATAGTGGATGAACTTGGATTATAACCATCTATGCCTTGCTAAGTTGGTCCATCAGCATAATATGGGTTCAGAGTATCTTAGGACAAGATTTTACGCAGTTGCAAAAGTTCCCCTGATCGTTGCATGTTCCCTATTTTCTAGAAAGTAGGAAAATTGTTATTGGCGAGAAGTCTAACATAATTCCTAATGGGTTTATGATCAACTAGATTTAAGCAATGTTCTTGGTTAGAAGGCTAACGTACTAGTGTTGCTAACTCTAATCTCTGCTCTGGTGTTGCTAAATGGTTTCACACTTCATATACTCGGGACAAAAGGATGAGTCGTTGTCACCCAATAGAAGAAACAAAGAAAAGCAACAATGTACAGAGGAAGCTTGACAGGCGTCCATGGGCGAACACTAGGGGAACACATTGAAGAGTAGTTCAATAGTAGGAGCTTGTTAGCCTGCACTAAGTCCCACCTGGGCAGTGTGGCAGAGCTGATGGGTAAGGAACACTGAATAGTTCATATGCTGTTAACCCTTTGTAAATTAATTTCTTGAAAAACAAATAATCAGAATTGCATACTATTGTAATTCATGGATTTAGTACCGCTAGAATTTATGTGTGATTTTTCTTATTTCTTATTAGCCTCTCTCTCCAATGGGGCAAAGAGCTTGACTTCAACATGAAGAAGCTCCAGACGTGTGTTGATCAGCACAATTTTGTGTGTGTTGATCAGCACATGTCAGACGTGTGTATTCCCGGGCGCGGCAAAGCCCGCCTAACCATCTAGTATGTTGCATGAGTTGAAGAAACAAATGGCTCTTGGTCTGTAGGGCCATGTTGCAATTGTTAGATTGATCTCTCCACCAATGGGCCCAATGGCTCATTGGGCCCTTGACCAATGCCCTGATAGGGGGCGTCCATCCCAAGCAAGGCTGGTGGGTGATACGTCTCCAACGTATCTATAATTTTTTATTGTTTCGTGCTATTATATTATCTGTTTTGGATGTTTATGGGCTTTATTATACACGTTTATATTATTTTTGGGACTAACCTATTAACCCAGAGCCCAGTGCCAGTTCCTATTTTTTCCCTTGTTTTAGTGTTTTGAAGAAAAGGAATATCAAACGGAGTCCAAACGGAATGAAACCTTCGGGAGAGTTATTTTTGGAACGAAAGCAATCCAGGAGACTTGGAGTGTACGTCAGGGAAGCAACAAGGTGGCCACGAGGCAGGGAGGCGTGCCTGCTCCCCTGGGCGCGCCCCCCACCCTCGTGGGCCCCTCGTGGCTCCCCTGACCGACTTCTTTTGCCTATATATGTCCATATACCCTAAAAACATCGGGGAACAGAATAGATCAGGAGTTCTGCCGCCGCAAGCCTCTATAGCCACCAAACACCAAACGGGACCCTGTTCCGGCGCCCTGCCGGAGGGCGGAACCCTCACCGGTGGCCATCTTCATCATCCCAGCGCTCTCCATGACGAGGAGGGAGTAGTTCACCCTCGGGGCTGAGGGTATGTACCAGTAGCTATGTGTTTGATCTCTCTCTCTCTCGTGTTCTTGAGGTGGTACGATCTTGATGTATCGCGAGCTTTGCTATTATAGTTGGATCTTATGATGTTTCTCCCCCTCTACTCTCTTTTAATGGATTGAGTTTTCCCTTTGAAGTTATCTTATCGGATTGAGTCTTTAAGGATTTGAGAACACTTGATGTATGTCTTGCCGTACTTATCTGTGGTGACAATGGGATATCACGTGATCCACTTGATGTATGTTTTGGTGATCAACTTGCGGGTTCCGCCCATGAACCTATGCATAGGGGTTGGCACACGTTTTCGCCTTGACTCTCCGGTAGAAACTTTGGGGCATTCTTTGAAGTTCTTTGTGTTGGTTGAATAGATGAATCTGAGATTGTGTGATGCATATCGTATAATCATACCCACGGATACTTGAGGTGACATTGGAGTATCTAGGTGACATTAGGGTTTTGGTTGATATGTGTCTTAAGGTGTTATTCTAGTACGAACTCTTGAATAGATCGATCCGAACGAATAACTTTGAGGTGGTTTCATACCCTACCATAATCTCTTCGTTTGTTCTCTGCTGTTACTGACTTTGGAGTGACTCTTTGTTGCATGTTGAGGGATATTTATATGATCCAATTATGTTATTATTGTTGAGAGAACTTGCACTAGTGAAAGTATGAACCCTAGGCCTTGTTTCCTAGCATTGCAATACCGTTTATGCTCACTTTTATCATTAGTTACCTTGCTGTTTTTATATTTTCGGATTACAAAAACCTATATCTACCATCCATATTGCACTTGTATCACCATCTCTTCGCCGAACTAGTGCACCTATACAATTTACCATTGTATTGGGTGTGTTGGGGACACAAGAGACTCTTTGTTATTTGGTTGCAGGGTTGCTTGAGAGAGACCATCTTCATCCTACACCTCCCACGGATTGATAAACCTTAGGTCATCCACTTGAGGGAAATTTGCTACTGTCCTACAATCCTCTGCACTTGGAGGCCCAACAACGTCTACAAGAAGAAGGTTGCGTAGTAGACATCAGTGGGCCCCTATCGCACAATGCTATAAAGAGGAGGTGGGGACCAGGGGCACAGGGTACGAGGTTTGCCGCCGCCACTATTCCCCACTCCTAACCCTAGTCCGATCGAGAGGGAAGCGCTGAATCTATGGGAAGCCCACCGCCACCAGCACTACTCTCTGCCATCACCAGCCACTTCACAGTCAACCTCTACACCGACCGTCGCTGCCCGTGCGCAGACCTTCACCGACGAACCAGCAATGGCCGGAAGCCTGAGATACACACACAAACAGATCATAGACAAATGCATAGACAGACCACAGATAGTTCGATCTACTCCGAAACCCTAGCCTAGTCGATCCAATGGTTTTAAAAATGGTATCAGAGGTTGTTCTAGGCATGGTTTTGGATAGAAACAGAGAGCAGGGATCCTCCCCTCACCAAATCGGATTGCATCCGAACCCTAAACAAACAAAAAAGCTCTTGAATCCCTTCACAGAAAAGTGCACCGCCGCTGAGCCGCGTAGTTCCTCTCGATCCCCACATGCATCGGCAAGCCGAGGTGCAGGGACGAAGAACCACCCCTTTTTTGGGGGGCAAAGAGCACCACCACCGATCCATTCGACGGCGGCGCGCTCACCGCAAGGGGAGCGCGCGACCGGCGAAGGGGTCGGCAACGGCGCCACCACTCCAATGCCGGGCGCAAATGGGAGCTTCGGAGGCATGATGAAATGGCGTCTCTCTCACTCACAGGCGGTGGTAAGTGGAAAGAACAAAGGGGGGAACGTCTCGCGTGGCGCGGTGGCCCTCGCCGCCGTCGCCGGCGACCGGAGCGGCCCACCAGGGCGCTGCCCTTTTTCCTCGACAGAGACGGAGCCGACGGGACAAAAGAAGAGAAAGAAGAAGGGAAAGGGAAGGGGAAAAGGGAAGAGTGGCTCGCGCAGGCGCGGCGCGGTGGTCACGCCGTCGCCGACGGCCAGGGCGCGGCACGGTGGCTCGGCGTTCGGGACAGAGCGAGAGCCGCGAGAGGGAGGTGAGCGACGCGCACGGGGGAAATGAGCGAGGGTTTTCCCCTCGGCAGCGTCGCCAGCTAGTTTTGATCCAGCGAGATGCACGGGCCACTGTCGGATCGCGTTTGATGGCTGAGATAGAAAACCTAAGGAGGAGCGGGCCTTTTTGGGCCGAAAGAGGCTCAGGCCAGCAGCAGAATGGGCGCCGCTGCCTGACCTGGGCCGAGGTCGCAGCCGCGGGCGGCCCAGGCCGAGTAGAGGCCGGCTGCTGCTGTTTTCATTTTGGTTTTTTGTTGTTATTTGTCCAGATTTTGGGCAGATTTCAAATTGTTTTTCTATGCCAATTTTTTTCAACCGAAAATTTTGTTTTAGAAAATAGAAAAGTAAAAGAAAGTTTTTGTAAAGAATAAAAAGTTCATGTATTTTCTATTCATGTTTTCGCTACAAAATAAAAAATAAAAGTGCTATTTTAAAAGTGAGTAGAACTAATGTGGAAGATTAAATTGTTGCTTCTCTAATTCAATTTTGAAGAAACCGGTTAAAATTGCTTAGAGAGTAAAAGAGTACAGAATTGTATATTGTAAAGTTTCCGCTGCAAAGTAAAAGTTTTATCCTCCAATTAAATTGGAACCAACGGGGAAATTTAATTGGAAGAATTGTTCTTAGCAATGTTTTTTCCATGTGGGCGAAATCAGATTCAGATAGTTTCCATTATGACAAAAGAAAGATATTTGTTTTAAAGTTAAAATATTGTATTGTTATTTTTTTGACCAACGTTGATGATAACAGTACTATAATTCTATGAGTCTTATGTTCAAAGCTTAAATCTCTGATAAATTTTGTATCAAAGTGATCAATTTTCAGAGAACAGATAAAGATCAAGAAGTGCTCTTGAGCTGGAGAAATGTATATTTCTTGTTCCCGCTGCAGTAAAGTTGATGATGATGATTATTTCTTAGCAAAGTTGTTTAATATTGTTTATGAGTTATATGCATTATTTCCATTTCCGTCCAACGGTGATAAGGAATTAATGTAGAAGGATGATGTTTTATTCTAATTCTGCCCAACGGTGATTTAGAATATAAAAGAATGTTTTAAAAGTTTAATGTGCATATTTTTTAACCAGACCAACATGGGGTTATCTTTTATGCTCATTATTGTTGATTATTGGCTAATTTTTCTCAGAATAAACAGGTTTCCATGCTTTCATTCGTGAAAGCGAATGGCTGGGTACTTGTGACCCGAAAGATGACCAAGAAAGGTCATAACGTCAGGGAGTATGTTCTCTCTAAAGAATGGCTTCAAAAGAAAAGAGATAGATCATTGAGAGTCTTGGTTGACGAATGTCTTTCATGTACTCTCTATGAAGAAGTTTTTTTTAGTCAACATGATTTGAGATGAAACAAGCAACATGCATGTTTAATTTGACCAATGTCGGATCAAGCATGTATGTCAAAGAGCATTCAGATTTATTTCTGAATTTGATGATCGAATATGCAGTCAAAAGAGCCAATTCTGGCATTTATGTCCCTTACAAGGAATTACCCGCATAGCGGGAAAAGATGATTATGATAAAACCCGCATGGCGGGAAAAGTCTGGGAAAATACCCGCGTAACGGGGTAAAGTTGACATAGTATTATGTCAAAAATCCTGTATGGCGGGAGAAATTTTGGCAAAGGACTTATCATGTATGACAGGAGAAAGATATGATCACTCCTGTGCTTTTAATGTGTCCCACTCTGGGAGAAGTATGGAGTAGCTATTATGCTTTCCTAGTATCGACCGTACACCTTATGTGTAACGGTCATTAAGCACTCAATAAATCCAAGGAGGATAAAAGTTACAGACGAACCTAAAGATAAGATTGATATGCAAGTGTGACTTGCAAAAGTACTAATGATAAAGAGCTCTATTGAGTTTCAGAAATGGAATGAGGAAAAAGTACTCCCATACCAGTTAACAGATAACTTCATTTCATATGAAGTAATCAGATAAATGAAGTAGATAATCGAAGTTTCCTCAATTCACAAGAGTTATGAATGGTTTTTCAAAATTGTGGCAGAAAAGTTATTGCCACATTTCGAGGGGGAGAAATAAATAAAAGATAAATTAAGAATGATGAACTCCCCTATACTTTAGATAATGTGATGCACATTATGCCTCTAAAGTGATCCATTAATGAAGAATGTGATCGTCTGGGGGAGTAAGATGATCATAATAATATCCCTAAAGAAAAGAAATAGATGTATTCCTGGATCTTTTACAATTTTGAAAGCAGAATAAGGAATACTAAGACGGTGCTTAAAATGTCATAAAGAAGAAAGTTTTAATAGAATAAACCCAAATAATAAAGTTTAAAGATACCCCATTTTTAGTGAAGATGGAGTAATCTGGGGGAGCATGTTATATGACCTATACAACACCTGTTGTTAGCTCTATAAAGGAGGAATGAGTAAACATGGATCTTATGATAAAATTCCCTGTAAAACCTATTGCCTCTTGGAAATGAAAGACTATACAATTAATTCGCCTCTTGGCAATGACAAAGCAACAACAGTCCCATATGAAAGAAGTGCCAGTACCTAAGACACAGATGGTCTCAAGGAATGAGAAAATTAGGTACTTCTGATTACTATAAAGTCTATGTTAGTGAAATTCAAATGGAGGTTGATCCCACCTCATTTAAAGCACTCAATCGAGCTTTGAGAAATGTCTGTTTTGTCTAAATGATAAGAGACTATGTGAGATGAAATAAAATTGGTGAATCCCGACTATGTTTGGGACTCATAAGTAATTTCCAATGGAGCCAAAACAGTAGGCTGTAAAGGGTCTACAAGGCTAATGTGACTCCAAAGGAAATATGTAAAGGTGTAAAGCATGACGTAAATCTAAAGATTTTGTGCAAAGAGAATGAATAGATTACAATGAGTGTTAAGTGGCACATCGATTGACATCATGATCTGAGTTACATCAGATGAAAATAAAGAACACAAGGGATACTGCTTCAAGAAGTCTTTTATGGACTAGAGCAAGTCTCTAGACAGTGGTATTTAAAGTTAAAATAATCAGATGTTATTTTGGGTTAAAAGAAAATGAGAGGACAATTGTATTCATGCGAAGTTATAGAATGGGAAATTCATTTCCTAATCCTATGCATGTGGATGATGTCCTACTTGCTAGTGGTGATGTCAATCTACTGCGGGAGGAGAAAAGAAGTTTTTGTCCTCAAAGTTCAAAAGAATGTTCTCGGTAGAGTGTCTCTCGTTATAAGTATCGAGATTCACCAAGAAAAATAAATAAATAAAAAGGGGGTATTAGGAATGTCGCATGGACATGCTAAGAAAGGTCTCTAAAGTTTGCATGCGAGAAAACCTACGCCTGTTCTTATAGTATGCATGCGAGAAAACCTACGCCTGCTCAATAGATTACACTGACACGGTTCGCGTATCTGGGTTGTATTGGCAATGTCCAGTCCATATATAGATCAATGGAATGGACTCAAAGATATCGGCCTCATGCTGAAAGAAATAAGTGCTCTATACGGATTGTGAGTACAAAGACAAGACTTGTGAAATGTATAGCGAAATCCATAATTGTCGCTAACTTTCACACTTGGGAGCTTTTGTGTGAAAAAGCTTCAAAGAATGAAACAATTATCATCAATGTGATGCAAAAACATGTTATAGCTTGATATGAGGCTGAGGGACAGGCAAAATGGTTAAGAAGACCTATAGCCGGAGTTGATAATGGTTGACAACAGCGATAACCATTTTAAGTTTTTCGCTCCTATGACAACGAGTCAAGTGTTGATGCCAAACACACTGACACAGAGTTATGCGTTGTAAAGGAGAAAGTCCGGAATTATGTAGGAATGCTTGAAGCATAAAAGCAACAGACAAATGTTTGCAGATCTACTTATTAAAGGCTTATCGCCCAGTGTGTTCGGAGAACACACAGTCAACATGGGTTTTATGGTATAGTCTAAGATTTTCGGACAATAAAAGGGTCTAAGGTTAAAGAATCTGTTTCAAAACGGAGGAGTGTGTTGTAGGTGTTGATTCTATCGGGGATTGAAAGAGAAATCATGCCCTTACATCATGTTTTGATGTTGATGACAATATACATGTAGGGGACTAACAATGGTTGTCAAGTTAAATCTCCGGTGTTGGTCCCCGGTTCATCAAAGTGTAGGGATCGAGAGCATACGAAGTGGTTTCACTCAAGGATGGAGTATTAAAATGATTTCATATTTTGTTTCCTTGAGTATAGGATCCCGCACTATTAAGAGGGGATCGATAGGGTTAGTAAAAGACTTGCTCTTGCCAAAATAACTCCTTCCCATAGCTCATTTGATCTATCACTACTCTCTGGTTTATTCTGCCCCTGGGAGTGCCGGATGTCCGGGCCTCATGCCGGATGTCCGGGCTGCTCCCCGGATATCCGGCTCGTGCCCCGGATGTCTGGGCTTAGCCCTCTTCATATCCAGAAGGTTTCTGGTTCCATGCCGGATGTCCGGGTTTCCCCCCGGATGTCCGGGCCTTCCTCACACGCCAGATGTCCGGGCCCTATCCCGGATGTCCGGGCTCTGCTAGCCGTGGAATAGCTGAGGTTCTGTAACTTTGAAGTGAACGCGCCTGATGTCCGGGCCTTCCTGATTCGCCGGATGTCCGGGCTTGGCCCCTGAATGGCTTGCCCCTCTGCTTTCTGTTCTGTTTCTGCTCTGTTCCTCGTACCTTGCCAGGCCGGATGTCCGGCCTGCTCATTCACTTACACTACAACGGCCATATTTGTGCTCACACTATATATAGCCCTTCTTCCCCACGGGAGAGGGCTGACCACTCACTTTGAACAAACCCTAGAACACATTCACTCTCTCTCTCTCTCTCACTCCTCCACACCAAATCTTAGATCCCCAAGGGATTTGAGAGCATTTGAGAGAAGTTGTCCAATCAAGTGATAGATCCACTACTTCTCCTTGTTTGCACCAAAGGAATTCGTGATTTGAGCAAGTCTTGAGCTTTTCCCCATCGTTCTTGTTACTCTTGGAGGTTGGAGACTCCTCGGCGGTAGGAGTCTTTCGGAGAGGAATCGACCTTTGTGATTACCCCCGGAAAAGTTTGTGAGGGTTTGGGACCACCCGAAGGTCTACCAGTAGTGGTTGAGAAACGCCTCCGTGGTGTTGTCTCAAAGGGAGAATAGGGTGAGCCTTTGTGGCGTTGGTGTGCCTTCGTGGTAACATCCACCTCTCTAACAGTGACATAGCTTCCCTCCAAGGAAGTGAACATCGGCATACATCCTCATCTCCCGGAGTTGCGGTTATTCCTAACCCTAACTCTCTACTTGTGGTTACTTGTCTCTTAGTACTTACTTATATCATATTGTGCTTGCTTACTTACATACTCGTGTTACTTACTTAGCACTTAGTACTACACTTGCAATTGTTAGGCTCACCTTCATATTCTGCATTATTGCCTAAAATTGCTAAGTAATAATTAAAATTTGCAATCGTACCTATTCACCCCCCCTCTAGGTCCATCTCGATCCTTTCAATTGGTATCAGAGCCTCGTGCTCTATTCTTGTGGCTTAACTGCCCTAGAGCAAGATGAACCCCGATGGGACTCCCCTTGTTGCAGGTCTGAAGGATAAAGGCGAGGCTTCTTCAGAAGTCAAGTCCTTTACTTCTGAGGATCTGGAACGGGCCCTTGCTAAGCAAAAAGAGGAGCATGATACTTCTCTTGAGGCCTTGGTCCAAATGAGAATAGCCACGTTGTCCACGGTCCTTGCACCACTTTCGGGTGGTGCGGCTTCGAGGCCAACTGTGCCTACTCCGTCACTTGGTCAACAACCTCCTAGCAATGATCACTTTAGTGTTCCTTGGCTTTATGCAAGACCCCAAGTTGAGAAACCGAAATATAACCCTCAAGGAAAACCTCCTTTACTTGATGCCACTTCCGATTTTGCCTTGTGGAGAGTTGCTATGCAGGATCATCTTCGATATGGAAACAATGAGATGTTGGAGATCTTGGAGTATGGTTACCATGTGGTTGATCCAAAGAATCTTACACCAAGCGAAATTTATGACAAGAATCTCAATGACACTGCAACCATGTGTACAAGGAGAGGTATGGTTGAAAAGCAAAGGAGACCTTTCATACACATCACAAGTGCCAAGGAACTATGGGAAAGTATTATAAGATCCAAGACCGGTACCTCCACCCTCCGGAGTGCTCAATATGAAATTGCCAAGGGGCAATTGCAAAACTTTTGTATGGAGAAAGGTGAAACTCTCAATCAACTCCTTGAGCGTTTCATGACTCTCACCGCTGACATTGAGTCGTGTGAGTGTGACAAGACACAAGATGGATTCAACATGACTAAGCGATTCCTTGTGGACAAGTTGCTTCATGCTCTTGCCCCATATCACCATCAAATGGTGTGGGACATAAGATAACACCATGCCTTCAAGGAAATGACTACAGATGACATCATATCAACTTTCCAACTATTTGAAGAGTCGAAGGCAAATGGTGCAAAACATCTTGCCATGCATGGTACTCCAACATCAAATATCAATCTTGCATTGAAGGCCAAGCATGTATGTGAAGATGAGCAAAGTGAATAATAAGAAGATGATGATGATGATGATGATGATGATGATGATGATGATGATGATGATGAAGATGGTGATGAGGTTGAATCCGATGAGGGCCCTTCATATGAAGACATGGCTCCCTTTGTCAAGAAGTTTAGCACGGGAAAATTCAAGGGAAGATTTCAAAAGAAGAAAGTAAGAATATGCTACAACTGTGAAGAAACCAACCACTTCTCCAATGAGTGCCCTTATGAGAAGAGAGAGGATAAACCAAGGTTTCCCGAGACCTTTCCTAAGAAGAAGTTGCCAAATCCTTTGAACTCCAAGCTCAAGAAGAGAGATGGGAAAGCAATGGTTGCTCAAGAAGAATCCGATCCGGATGATGTTAGTGGTGTTGCCGGCGTTGCTCAAGATTCTCAAAACACATTGAGGCTAGTCAACAAGAGTGGTGATGTTGTCACCTACAACTACATGAAGGACTACAAGGGCAACGCTCACAAGTGCCTCATGGCAAAGGCCGTGGTAGAAGATGGAGAGGACCAACACTCTCCTGACAAGGTCAAGGTAACCCCACAATCAAACCCTCCTCTTTTCACTCCTCCTACTCCTAGTGATGAGTATCTTGATGCGGAGGATAGTTATAAGGATGATGATATAGATGATCCTATGCTTGCTAAACTAAATAAGTTCATGTGCTCCCTTAAAGGAAAGAAGCTCACTATGTTTCGTATGCTTATGGAGATGGTTAGTAAGCACACCATCTCCATTAAGGAACTCGAAACCCTCGTCACCGAGGAAAAGGAAAAATATGAAATCCTTGAGCGGAAAGTCCAATATGAGGAAGCACGAAATGATGAACTATGCTTAAAAATTGGTGCGAACATTGATGTTCATACTAAAGATCTTGCCTCCTTGAAAAAGGCGATTGACTCTTGCGAAGAGTTGATGAATGATAAAAGTAAGCTTGTGAAGTCTAATGCTTCTCTCTCTAAGGATTGTGAGCTCCTATCCGTGTCCCTCAAGACTAAGGAAGAAGAGCTCACCCTTCTTACAAAGAGTTTTGAGACACTCAAGCTTACTTATCTTGAAACTCTAGCCAAGGCTTACTCTTCTCCTATTATCAAAGTTGATGCTTGTACTACTAACTCTAGTAGTGATCTAGCATCTATTCTTGAGGAGAATCGCTTTCTCAAGGCTCAAATCAAGAAAGGGCTCATGACGTGTGCTCAAGGGCAAAAGAACCTTCATGAGGTATTGAGCCAACACAATGAGGTGTTTGCCAAAGAGGGACTCGGGTTTGACCCTAGCACAAGAAAGAAGAAGACATCCTCTCAAAAGTGCACCACTCCTATAAAAGAAACTTTTGTACGACAAGGGCACAAGGAGAAAGGTAAGTTTGTTAGTGGGAAGGCCACAAGGGGCATGCCCACTCTCAACAAGCCAAAAGAGTTCATGCCTCCATCCTATGTACTTCGTAAGGCTAAGGATGGAGAGGTTTATGCAAAGTTTGTTGGTCCTCGAAATGCATTCCGGTTTTATGCTATTTGGGTCCCTAAGACCCTTGTGACTAACTTGAGAGGTCCCATTGCAAAATGGGTGCCTCTAACCAAGTCATAATTGTGTGTAGGTTGCTTTCGCCGGTGGAGTAAAATGGGTGATTGACAGTGGGTGTACCAATCATATGACCGGAGATAGCAAGTTTCCCTACGATTTCATGGAAGCTATTCAACCATTTATGAGCATTATGTTTGGTGGAGGATCAAAAGGACAGGTACTCGGGTTGGGCAAGGTGGCTATCACAAATGACATGTCTCTTGCAAATGTCATGCTTGTCCAATCCCTTAAATACCATTTGCTTTCTGTTCGCCAATTGGCTTCTGTTGGTTATGATACACTCTTTGGACTAACGGATGTGAAAGTCTTTAAGAGAGATACTCTCAAAGTGGCCTTTGTTGGAGAGTTGGATGGCAACCTTTACACGGTTGATTTCTCGAAAGAGAGCACATTCCATGCAACTTGTCTAATGGCCAAGGCCGACAAGGGGTGGCTATGGCATCGCCGGCTAGCCCATGTCGGCATGAGAAATCTTCAGGATCTCTTAGAGGGTAATCACATCCTTGGACTAAAAAATGTCTCTTTTGAGAAAGATCGTGTGTGTAGTGCATGCATAGCCGGGAAGCAACATCAATCAAAGCACCCACCCAAGAATATTGTGTCTACTTCAAGGCCTTTGGAGCTCCTTCATGTGGATCTTTTTGGGCCTCCTTCATGGGATAGTCTTGGTGGGAAAAAAGTATGGACTTGTTATTATTGATGATTACTCAAGATATACATGGGTCTTCTTCCTCAAGTCTAAGGACGAGACGAAGATCACATTCATTGATTTTTCCAAGCTAGCACAACACAAGTTTGACAAAGAAATCTTGGCAATAAGAAGTGATAATGGCTCCGAGTTCAAGAACTACACCTTGGAAGAATTTCTTAGTGATGAAGGGATTGAGCATCAATATTCAGCTCCATACACTCCCCAACAAAACGGTGTAGCAGAGAGGAAGAATCGCACACTTGTGGAGATGGCAAGGTCCATGTTGGATGGATACAAGTCGCCACATAGTTTTTGGGCCGAGGCTGTCAACACTGCATGCCATGCATCAAACCGGCTCTTTCTCCGCACTATATTGGAAAAGACTCCATATGAGCTTCTAACTGGGAACAAGCCAAATGTCAAGTACTTTCGTGTAGTTGGGTGCAAATGTTTCATCCTCAACAAAAGAGAACGGTTAGGAAAATTTCAATCCAAAACCATTGAGGGCATATTTGTTGGCTATGGATCAAACTCTCACGCCTATAGAGTCTACAACAAATCCAATGGATGTGTTGTATAAACTTGTGACGTGGTGTTTGATGAATTTAATGGCTCCCATGGGGAGCAAGTTGATCTAAGTGATGTAGGTGAATAAGATTCTTCTCAAGATATCTTGACCATGGGTGTTGGTGCACTTCTTCCAATGGAACAAGAACCTCATGATGATGAAGAAGAAGATGGAAGATTCACGCATCATCAAACTACCTCAACACCCATACCACCTCAAGCTCCTATTGTTCAACCAATACCCGTAGACCAAGTAAAAGATGATGATCAAGTTCCTCTTCATGATAAACATCAAGAACAAGATCATCACCAAGGGCAAGAACAAGAAAGTGCAATCATTGACAATGAACCTCAACAAATGGAAGATGAAGACGAAGATCTTCCACCACACATCAACGATCCTTATGTTGAGGATGTGGATGATGGACATGAAGTTGAACCTCGCGAAACCTTAACCTCCATCATGCCTCGAGTGGCCGGTCGGTTGATGTTGAAAAAATTCTCACCAACATATCGGAAGGTAGAGTCACTCGTAAACAATTGGCGAACTTTTGTGCTCACTTCTCGTTTGTGTCTAGTTTTGAGCCTCTCAAGGTACAAGAAGCATTAATGGACAATGATTGGCTCGTTACTATGCAAAAAGAGTTGAACAGTTTTGAATGCAACCAAGTGTGGTCATTATCAAGAGGCCTACTACCGAGCACAATGTCATTGGAACAAAATGGATTTTCAAGAACAAGCAAGATGAGAATGGTGTAATAATCCGTAACAAGGCACGGTTAGTGGCACAAGGGTACTCACAAGTTGAAGGTTTGGACTTTGGTGAGACCTTTGCCCCCGTTGCCCGTCTTGAATCCATTCGCATCTTACTTGCTTATGTTGCTTTCAATGGTTTTACATTACATCAAATGGATGTGAATAGTGCTTTCCTTAACGGTCCTCTACAAGAAGAAGTATATGTATCACAACCACCTAGGTTCGTTGATCCTGATCACGAAGACTATGTGTATAAACTTCATAAGGCTTTGTATGGCCTCAAACAAGCACCTCGTGCTTGGTATGATCATCTTAAGAAGTTTTTACTCGATGATGGTTTTGTGAGAGGGGTGATCGATCCCACTCTTTTTACTAAGAGGGACAAGGGTGATTTGATCTTATGCCAAATCTATGTAGATGATATCATTTTTAGTTCTCCTAACATTCATTTGTGCAAGAAGTTTGCGGCTTCCATGACCAAGAATTTTGAAATGTCACTCAATGCGGATTTGAAGTTCTTCCTCGGATTTCAAATTCAACAATTTCAAGAAGGAATTTTCTTGTCTCAAGCAAAATACCTCAAGGATATCCTAGAGAAATTTGGCATGTCTGATGCTAGTCCATGTAAGACACCCATGCCAACCAAAATTGTACTCACTGAAGCTAGACACAAACGGTATCCCTTTCGACCCATCTAAATACCGCTCTATGATTGGTTCATTGCTTTATCTTTGTGCATCTAGACCAGACATCATGTTTAGTGTATGCATGTGTGCTAGATTTCAAGCTTCCCCTAGGGAAAGTCATCATAAGGCGGTTAAGCATATTCTTAGATACCTTGTTCGCACCCTAAAGTTGGGTATATGGTACCCCAAGGATGCTAAGTTTGATCTCACTGGGTACACGGATGCGGATTGGGCTGGAGACAAAGTGGATCGTAAGTCCACCTCCGGTGCATGTCAATTTCTTGGACGCTCCTTGGTAAGTTGGTCCTCAAAGAAACAAAATTGTGTTGCCCTCTCCACCGCCGAAGCTGAATACATTGCAACCGCCAGTTGTGCAACTCAATTACTATGGATGAGGCAAACTTTGAAGGATTACGGTATCACCTATAGACATGTGCCTCTTCTATGTGATAATGAAAGTGCCATCAATATTGCTGAGAACACCAAAGATCATACCCGCACCAAGCACATTGATATTAGGTATCACTTCTTGAGAGATCATGTGGAGAAGGGTGATATTGACATCGCTCATGTTGGCACAGATATGCAACTTGCAGATATTTTCACCAAGCCATTGGATGAAGCAAGGTTTTGTCAACTTAGGCGTGAACTTGGTATCTTGGAGCTTGATAATATTATGTGAAATCTAGTACCCATTCATGCATAAACTTAATGTCTTGTCTTGATGTAGGCATATATTTAGGGGGAGACATTCAATTCATGAGTATTCTCACCCTACATAATGCATAAATAGAACAAACACTCTCAAAGTTATCATAGTTCTCGAACTATGGTACTTTAACATGATGGAGTCGTGACCATGTGCCCAAAGTCTACATCTTTGCGGTACTATGTTCCATATGCTCAAACATGGTGACCTCGGTCACCGCTTGTAGAATGCTTGTATGGACCTTTCTCTACTTAATAAATCAGTACATCTTAGTATGGCCTTAGATTTCTCAGGTTTTCACCCCTATAAATCTCTAATAACTCCTTGGCGGAGTCTATATCAAATTATACTTGTTGGCCCCTTTCAAATCTTTCCCCTGCCCTGCTCTTCTGTCCAGTGGCCAGACATCCGGCTCCCCCGCCAGACACCCGGGCCCTGGGGAAAATTCTTCTACCGCTCCAACGATCATCAAGCACTTCCAGTGGCCGGACATCCAGGCCCTGAACCTTTGCTTTCTGACCTCCTTACGCCGGGTATCCGGGCTTATACCCGGATGTCCGGCCCGTTGGTGCTGATTCTTCTGCTCTCTGACCTCCGCTCGCCGGATATCCGGGCCAAGCCCCGGATGTCCGGCCCGTCGCCCGCAGCCACATATAACTGAGGAGGGGCGTGGGATTTGGGGGGCAGTTTGATACGTCTCCAACGTATCTATAATTTTTGATTGTTCCATGCTATTATATTATCTGTTTTGGATGTTCAATGGGCCTTATTATACACTTTTATATTATTTTTGGGACTAACCTATTAACCGGAGGCCCAGCCCAAATTGTTGTTTTTTTGCCTATTTCAGTGTTTCGAAGGAAAGGAATATCAAATGGAGTCCAAACGGAATGAAACCTTCGGGAACGTGATTTTCTGAACAAACGTGACCCAGAGGACTTGGAGTGGACGTCAAGCAATCAACGAGGAGGCCACGAGGCAGGGGGCACGCCCTCCACCCTCATGGGCCCCTCGTAGCTCCACCGACCTACTACTTCCTCCTATATATACCTACGTACCCCGAAAACATCAGAGGAGGAGCACAAACCCTATTTCCACTGCCACAACCTTCTGTACCCGTGAGATCCCATCTTGGGGCCTTTTCCAGCGCTCCGCCGGAGGGGGAATTGATCACGGAGGGCTTCTACATCAACACCATAGCCTCTCCGATGATGTGTGAGAAGTTTACCTCAGACCTTCGGGTCCATAGTTATTAGCTAGATGGCTTCTTCTCTCTCTTTGGATCTCAATACAAACTTCTCCTCGATTCTCTTGGATATCTATTCGATGTAATCTTCTTTTGCGGTGTGTTTGTCGAGATCCGATGAATTGTGGGTTTATGATCAAGATTATCTATGAACAATATTTGAATCTCCTCTGAATTCTTTTATGTATGATTGGTTATCTTTGCAAGTCTCTTCGAATTATCAGTTTGGTTTGGCCTACTAGATTGATCTTTCTTGCAATGGGAGAAGTGCTTAGCTTTGGGTTCAATCTTGCGGTGCTCGATCCCAGTGACAGTAGGGGAAACGACACGTATTGTATTGTTGCCATCGAGGATAAAAAGATGGGGTTTATATCATATTGCATGAGTTTATCCCTCTACATCATGTCATCTTGCTTAAAGCGTTACTCCGTTCTTATGAACTTAATACTCTAGATGCATGCTGGATAGCGGTCGATGTGTGGAGTAATAGTAGTAGATGCAGGCAGGAGTCGGTCTACTTGTCACGGACGTGATGCCTATATAAATGATCATACTTAGATATTCTCATAACTATGCTCAATTCTATCAATTGCTCGACAGTAATTTGTTCACCCACCGTAATACTTATGCTCTTGAGAGAAGCCACTAGTGAAACCTATGGCCCCCGGGTCTATTCTCTATCATATTAATCTACTGTTATTTCTATTACCGTTTATTTTGCTTTCTTTACTTTTAGTCTTTATCATAAAAATACCAAAAATATTATCTTATCATCTCTATCAGATCTCACTTTTGCAAGTGGCCGTGAAGGGATTGACAACCCCTTTATCGCGTTGGTTGCAAGGTTCTTATTTGTTTGTGTAGGTGCGTGGGACTTGAGCGTGGTCTCCTACTGGATTGATACCTTGGTTCTCAAAAACCGAGGGAAATACTTACGCTACTTTACTGCATCGCCCTTTCCTCTTCAAGGGAAAACCAACGCAGTGCTCAAGAGGTAGCAAGAAGGATTTCTGGCGCCGTTGCCGGGGAGGCTTACGCCAAGACAAGTCAAGATTTGATTTCCCGTCAACGAGCCATTTCTGGCGCCGTTTCCAGGGAGTCTACGCACAAGTCAAGACATACCAAGTAACCATCACAAACTCTTATCCCTCGCATTACATTATTTGCCATTTGCCTCTCGTTTTCCTCTCCCCCACTTTACCTTTGTCATTTTATTCGCCCTTCTTCTATCCGTCTTTTCGTTTGCCTTTATGTCTTACTTGGCTCGTTTGCTCGTTTGGTTGGAATAGTTGCGTATTTATTGCTAAACAGAGAACCTAAGATCTATGGATCCTCATCCGCTTGCCAATCTTTTTAAAAGATCCAATTATGATGAACCAATTCCTAGTGATTTGGGTGCACTATATTATCTTTATAAGGTTTTGCTTGAAATCCGTGAATCTGAAAATTGTGATGAAGTTCTTTATGAAGTGATTCATGATAGATCTTTGAATAAAAAGCATGATTGCAATGATGTTATTATTAATTCTATTAATTTCAATTGTGTTAATGATATGCAAAACCCTAAGCTTGGGGATGCTAGTTTTGCTATGTCTACTACTTGTTGCAATGATCATGATTGGGGTGATTCTCCTTATGATCTTGAAAATTTATTTAAGCCCCATGATGAATATGAGATTGATAATAGTGTTTGCAATAATATTGAAAGTGGGTTTGGAAGAGTGTCAACTTTAGATCCCACATATTTGGAGAATGTTCAATCTTATGGTATTTTTTATAAAAGTTGGTTTGGAGAGGTCATGACTTTAGTTAATGATAATCCCACTATTTTGGAAGAGTGTCAACTTCGCATACATGTGGATCGTGTTGAGAATATGTCATGTGATAGCTATTTTGTTGAATTTTCCTATGATCCTACATGTAATTATTATGAGAGAGGAAAACATGATTGTAGAAATTTTCATGTTACTAAATTACCTCTCGTTATGTTGAAATTGCTATTGTTCCTTTCCGCTTCCTTGCATATGCTAGTTTTTGCTTGCTATGATAATTTGTTTTTCTATAAGATACTTGTGCATAGGAAGTATGTTAGACTTAAGTGTGTTTGTCACATGTTTTATGATGCTCTCTTGGCACTTCAATTCTTATCTTTCATGTGAGCATCATTATAATTATCAATGCCTAGCTAAAAGGCTTTAAAGAAAAGCGCTTGTTGGGAGACAACCCAATAATTTTCCTTGATGTTATTCAATAAATCTTTGATCCAGCCTCTGGTTAGATGTGTTTTTATGTTTTAATTAGTGTTTGTGCCAAGTGAAACCTATAGGATCTTCTTGGATGATAGTTATTTGATCTTGCTGAAAATTCCAGAAACTTTCTGTTCACGAAAACAATTGTTTAAAATCACCAGAACGTGATAAAATACTGATTCCAATTGCAGTACATCAATAAACAAATTATCTAGGTCTTCCTATGTTGGTAGATTTTTCTGAGTTCCAGAAGTTTGCGTTTGATACAGATTACTACAGACTGTTCTGTTTTTGACAGATTCTGTTTTTCGTGTGTTGTTTGCTTATTTTGATGAATCTATGGCTAGTAAAAGAGTTTATAAATCATAGAGAAGTTGGAATACAGTAGGTTTAACACCAATATAAATAAAGAATGAGTTCATTACAGTACCTTGAAGTGGTGTTTTGTTTTCTTTCGCTAACGAAGCTCACGAGATTTTCTGTTAAGTTTTGTGTTGTGAAGTTTTCAAGTTTTGGGTAAAGATTTGATGGATTATGGAACAAGGATTGGCGAGAGCCTAAGCTTGGGGATGCCCAAGGCACCCCATGGTAAAATTCGAGTACAACCAAAAGCCTAAGCTTGGGGATGCCCCGGAAGGCATCCCCTCTTTCGTCTTCGTCTATCGGTAACTTTACTTGGGGCTATATTTTTATTCACTACATGATATGTGTTTTGCTTGGAGCGTCTTGTATGATTTGAGTCTTTGCTTTTTAGTTTACCACAATCATCCTTGCTGTACACACCTTTTGAGAGAGACACACATGATTCGGAATTTGTTAGAATACTCTATGTGCTTCACTTATATCTTTTGAGCTATATAGTTTTTGCTCTAGTGCTTCACTTATATCTTTTAGAGCACGGTGGTGGTTTTATTTAATAGAAATTATTGATCTATCATGCTTCACTTATATTATTTTGAGAGTCTTAAACAACATGGTAATTTGCTTTAATTGTGAAATTAATACGAATGTGATAGGCATCCAAGATGAGCATAATAAAAACTTCCATATTGGGTTCATTGAATATCATGAGAAGTTTGATACTTGATAAGTGTTTTGAGATGTAAAGGTAGTAATATTAGAGTGTGCTAGTTGAGTAATTGTGAAATTGAGAAATACTTGTGTTAAGGTTGGCAAGTCCCGTAGCATGCACGTATGGTAAAAGTTGTGTGACAATTTTGACACATAAGGTGTTCTTTTATTTCTTTCCTTATGAGTGGCGGTCGGGGATGAGAGATGGTCTTTTCCTACCAATCTATCCCTCTAGGGGCATGCGTAGTAGTACTTTGCTTCGAGGGCTAATAAACTTTTGCAATAAGTATATGAGTTCTTTATGACTAATGTGAGTCCATGGATTATACGCACTCTCAACCTTCCACAATTTTCTAGCCTCTACGGTACCATGCATTGCCCTTTCTCGCCTTGAGAGTTGGTGCAAACTTCGCCGGTGCATCCAAACCCCGTGATATGATACGCTCTATCACACATAAACCTCCTTATATCTTCCTCAAAACAGCCACCATACCTACCTATCATGGCATTTCCATAGCCATTCCGAGATATATTGCCATGCAACTTACCACCGTTCCGTTTATTATGACACGCTCCATCATTGTCATATTGCTTTGCATGATCATGTAGTTGACATCGTATTTGTGGCAAAGCCACCTTTCATAATTTTTCATACATGTCACTCTTGATTCATTGCATATCCCAGTACACCGCCGGAGGCATTCACATAGAGTCATATTTTGTTCTAAGTATTGAGTTGTAATTCTTGAGTTGTAAGTAATAAAAGTGTGATGATCATCATTATTAGAGCATTGTTGTAGCGACCAGACCTCAAACAGTCTGTGCTGCTGTGCACCAGTGTCATCCCTGGATCAGTAATGCTGACACGCACAGTACAAATGGAGGATTTATAACAGAGTAGCAATCACACACTTATTACAATGAATATCTCAAAAGAGAATAAGTATGATAAATATGTCTTAAGGCCATCTAATACGATAACAGCGGAAGGCTTGGAAGATAAGTGAGTCCATCAACTCCAACGGCATCACTGAGTATAAGACCACGACCTAAGGCACCTTACTCGTCGTCTGAAAAGTCTGCAACATGAAACGTTGCAGCCCGAAAACGGGTCAGCACATGGAATATGCTGGCAATGTAACACATAGAGAGTAATGAACATAATAATACTATACTACATGCATATATGGCTGGTAGAAAGCTCTATGGTTACAGTTTTGCGAAAAGCCAGTTTTTCCCTACTACAAAGGAATAAATTTTATTTAACTATCATGGTGGTTGTTAAATATTGAGATGGTTGACAGCATCTCAATCCCAATTAAGTATCATCATTAACCAGTAACATGGTGATGAGATTCACATGATAATCCAAGTACTAGATACTCAAGATGTCCATAACCGGGGACATGGCTAACCATGATTAGTTTATACACTCTGCAGAGGTTTGTGCACTTTTCCCACAAGACTCGATCGCCTCCGCTTGGTTCTCGCACTACATGATGTTTGAGAAACGGATGACCGAGACATAGTCGTTCAGAAGCGTTTGCACCTTACGATGTGATAGACCGTAGCACCTACATCCCCTACATCTGCTAGTCTACCACTATAAGAGTTCACAGAACTTAATCAACTATGCTAGAGCCCATAATAGCTTGTGGCTGCACACGTAAGTTTCTAGCATGAATAATCTCATGATCCCTTTGAACCTGGGTGGCGGTCCAAAAGAAAAACAGGCAATCCTGGAATACCCAGGTACCTCAATCCACCCAGATGTGAGTTTTAGTTGCCACCTTAAGTAAACCATTAATTAACAATCTCACATCTGTCGTGAATATCTCTCAAACCCAATCCACGTCTACAAGCATAGCATAGCAATATAAGCAACATAGAAGTAACTCCCAAGGGTTTGATAATAAAACAGGTAATAGATACTACCTCATCTACTTCCCAATTCCCACAGTTTAATTAGATCCTAACCATGCAATGTTTTGAGGGGATATCTAATGCAATAAAACTGGGTAGTAAAGGGATATGATCAAAGTGTTACTTGCCTTGCTGATGATCCGTGAAACCTAGAGATTCGAAGTAGCAAGCGGCGCACTCCGGGTACTCTATCACAAACAAACGAGCAAACAATAAGTACTCATCTAATGCACAAGTAAAACTCAAATAAAGATCTAACCAGAAAGTTCAACTTAAGAACTCCGGTTTGCAAAAAGATTCAACTCAAACGAAGCAACAAAAGTCAAACGGCGAAAGAAACAAGCTTCGTTTACTAATCTGGATCTAAGTCAAATTTTACAGTAGAAAAAACTTGTTTGAGTAGGTAAAACGGAAAGAGAATTTTGAGATGAAACTCTAGGCGCTTGAATCGCCTGATTCCGATAAACGAGCGAAAAGTTAAACCAGAACGAAAATCTGGTCAGAAATCACGATCTGGAATAATCGCGAAAAATCCGACGAAAAAGAAAACTAACGAACAATTAAACGAACGGACGTTCGTTAACAGCGTCAAACCGACGAACGCGTTCGTTAAAACGAACGGATCGATGAACGTTCACTAAGTAATAAAACCGAAAAAATAAACCGATCTATATAAAAAAACTAGGGTTTAGAGAAAAAAAACTACGGCGTTTCTTTTTAGAAACCGGGCACAGCGACGGCGTTCGGCTACCTCGGCGAGCAGCTCCGGCGGGGCTCCGGCGGGTCGGGCGAGGGGCGGCGAGGGCGGCGGGGCTCGGGCGTCAACGAGGCGACGACGGGAGGCAGCGTACGGCGGCGTACGGGCTCCGGGGTGGCGGCGTCTTCGTCGGCGGCGCGGGCGCTCCTGGCGGCGGCGGCGGATGCGGGCGGCTTCGGGGACGGGGTCAGGGAGAGGCGGCGGGGTAGGGGGGTATATAAGGAGGGGGCCTGCCTTGGGGAGGGGGCGACGGGCGGCGGCGGGTCTCGTCCCCGATCGGGACTCGGCGGCGGCGGTCTCTAGGAGGGAGACGGCTCGCGGGCGGGCTGGGCCGCGCGGCTGGGCTTCGGCCCAGTCGGCGCTCGGCGTTTTTTTTTTAATTCGCCGAATCAAAAAAATCGCAGAAAAATAAATAAAAATCCAAAAATGCTAAAACAAATTTTTCCCGTCTAATTAAAATAATTAGAACGAGATGAACATTTCCTTGGCCCAAAAATGCAGTTTTGAAAACGTGCACTTTTTTTGCAATTAAAATAGCAAATAAAAATCCGAATAAAATCCAATATTGGATTTTAATATTTTTACCTCCAATATTTCAGTTATTTTGGAGAAGTCATATTTTCTCCTCTCATTTATTTTAATAAAAAATATTTTTCGGAGAGAAAAATAATTAAAACCAAAATCCTCGTTTTATTATTTGATAAAAATCAAATATGAAAAACCGGGAAAATCCCCAACTCTCTCCGAGGGTCCTTGAGTTGCTTAGGATTTATCGAGGATTTGCCAAAATGCAAATAAATATGCTATGCAATGATGATCTAATGTATAACATTCCAAATTGAAAATTTGGGATGTTACAATTGTCCCATGTGAGGAAAGGATGATGGATACTATGATTCCCCCACAAGTCGGGATGAGATTCCGGACTAAATAAAAAAAAGGCCAAAGAAAAAAAGAGAAGGCCCAACAAAAAAATAAAAAAAATGATGAGAGAAAAAGAGAGAATGGACAATGTTACTATCCTTTTTCCACACTTGTGCTTCAAAGTAGCACCGTGATCTTCATGATAGAGAGTCTCCTATGTTGTCACTTTCATATACTAGTGGGAATTTGTCATTATAGAACTTGGCTTGTATATTCCAATGATGGGCTTCCTCAAAAGGCCCTAGGTCTTCGTGAGCAAGCAAGTTGGATGCACAACCACTTAGTTTCTTTTGTTGAGCTTTCATATATTTATAGCTCTAGTGCATCCGTTGCATGGAAATCCCTACTCCTCTAATTGACATCAATTGATGGGCATATCCATAGCCTATTGATTACCCGCGTCAGTGTGAGACTTTCTACCTTTTTGTCTTCTCACATAACCCCCATCATTATACTTTATTCCACCCATAGTGCTATATCCATGGCTTGCGCTCATGTATTGCGTAAGGGTTGAAAAGGCTGAAGCGCGTTAAAAAGTATGAACCAATTGCTTGGCTTGTCATCGGGGTTATGCATGATGAGAACGTTTTGTGTGACGAAATTGAAGCATGGCCTAACTATATGATTTTGTAGGGATGAGCTTTCTTTGGCTATGTTATTTTGATAAGACATAATTGCTTGGTTAGCATGTTTGAAGTATTATTGTTTTTATGTCAACATTAAACTTTTATCTTGAATCTTTCGGGTCTAAATATTCATGCCACAATTAAAAGAATTACATTGAAAATTATGCTAAGAAGCATTCCACATCAAAAATTCTGTTTTTATCATTTACCTACTCGAGGACGAGCAGGAATTAAGCTTGGGGATGCTTGATACGTCTCCAACGTATCTATAATTTTTTATTGTTCCATGCTATTATATTATCTGTTTTGGATGTTCAATGGGCTTTATTATACACTTTTATATTATTTTTGGGACTAACCTATTAACCGGAGACCCAGCCCAAATTGCTGTTTTTTGCCTCTTTCAGTGTTTCGAAGGAAAGGAATATCAAACGGAGTCCAAATGGAATGAAACCTTCGGGAACGTGATTTTCTGAACAAACGTGATCCAGAGGACTTGGAGTGGACGTCAAGCAATCAACGAGGAGGTCACGAGGCAGGGGGGCGCGCCTACCCCCCTGGGCGCGCCCTCCACCCTCGTGGGCCCCTCGTAGCTCCACCGACCTACTACTTCCTCCTATATATACCTACGTACCCCGAAAACATCAGAGGAGGAGCACAAACCCTATTTCCACTGCCGCAACCTTCTGTACCCGTGAGATCCCATCTTGGGGCCTTTTCCGGTGCTCCGCTGGAGGGGGCATTGATCACGGAGGGCTTCTACATCAACACCATAGCCTCTCCGATGATGTGTGACTAGTTTACCTCAGACCTTCGGGTCCATACTTATTATCTAGATGGCGTCTTCTCTCTCTTTGGATCTCAATACAAAGTTCTCCTCGATTCTCTTGGAGATCTATTCGATGTAATCTTCTTTTGCGGTGTGTTTGTCGAGATCCGATGAATTGTGGGTTTATGATCAAGATTATCTATGAACAATATTTGAATCTCCTCTAAATTCTTTTATGTATGATTGGTTATCTTTGCAAGTCTCTTCGAATTATCAGTTTGGTTTGGCCTACTAGATTGATCTTTCTTGCAATGGGAGAAGTGCTTAGCTTTGGGTTCAATCTTGCGGTGCTCGATCCCAGTGATAGTAGGGGAAGCGACACGTATTGTATTGTTGCCATCGAGGATAAAAAGATGGGGTTTATATCATATTGCATGAGTTTATCCCTCTACATCATGTCATCTTGCTTAAAGCGTTACTCCGTTCTTATGAACTTAATACTCTAGATGCATGCTGGATAGCGGTCGATGTGTGGAGTAGTAGTAGATGCAGGCAGGAGTCGGTCTACTTGTCACGGACGTGATGCCTATATACATGATCATACCTAGATATTCTCATAACTATGCTCAATTCTATCAATTGCTCGACAGTAATTTGTTCACCCACCGTAATACTTATGCTCTTGAGAGAAGCCACTAGTGAAACCTATGGCCCCCGGGTCTATTCTCTATCATATTAATCTACCGTTATTTCTATTACCGTTTATTTTGCTTTCTTTACTTTTAGTCTTTATCATAAAAATACCAAAAATATTATCTTATCATCTCTATCAGATCTCACTTTTGCAAGTGGCCATGAAGGGATTGACAACCCCTTTATCGCGTTGGTTGCAAGGTTCTTATTTGTTTGTGTAGGTGCGTGGGACTTGAGCGTGGTCTCCTACTGGATTGATACCTTGGTTCTCAAAACTAAGGGAAATACTTACGCTACTTTACTGCATCACCCTTTCCTCTTCAAGGGAAAACCAACGCAGTGCTCAAGAGGTAGCACAGTTCCTCACTCTCTCTCGTTCATATCCCCATCTCGCCACACAGCCGCCGCTGCCGAGCTGTCGCTCCGACGCTGCCCCGGCCCTCTCCTCCAACCTCCGGCCCCGATCTCCTGCTCACGGATTCTCCTCCTCCCGATCTATGATTCTATCCAATCCATTTCTTGGGTTGTGGTGTGAATCCCTAGGGAGGGACCGGTGTATTGTGGGATTCACCGCCGGAGTTCCTCATGGCGTGTACCAAGAACTGCGGCCCCAATCGCCCCGAGCCTTCTTCCCGGGGTATGGATGCTATCTCTCCTCCATTTTACTTTTATGGTGACCGAAAAATCTTAGGGCTTCATTCTCTCATGCATATCTTGGCGTCTATATCTCTCTAGAGTTTTGGTGTCTCTTGCCTAAGCCTAAATATCTTTCTATGTACTCGGCTAATCAATTTAAACCATGGACATGTCGCAATTTTTGATCTACCACTGGACTTGTTCTATGGTCATGATCAAAAATGTTCATCCCATTGTTTAATTTGTTTTATCCGTGTTCATACTTGTTGGCTCCTTCTCATCGGGACCTATCATTATCCATTCCAGTTGTTCGCTGGCAAGGCTTAACCGACTCCGATGAGCATGCTCGTCCTAAGAAGAAGAAGACCACCACCAAGAAGAAGAAGCGGGCACCATCCACTAGTCCGTCGGCCTCGGATCCAGAAGATGCGGACTATGTTGGGGAGGAAGAGGATGACAGTGCACCAAGACATTCCGTTGGACAGTCCAAGCCTGGTACTAGGAGGGTGCCAGTGCCTCAAGTTCGTGGTTCTGCAATGCCCGTTGTTCATGGTCGTCGCATCTCCATGGAGCTTCCTGACAACGGGGATCGCCCCACTCACGACTTCACCACTGTGGGGGCGGGTCAATATCTTGTGTTTCGTCGGGATGTCAATCAATATGAGAGGGTGGTTGATGCCAAGGATCCTCGGTTCCGGACTCGTATGCAGCAGGATCTCTATTCCAGTTTTGTTCATGGATGAGGTCTTGCTCCTCACAAATACTTGGATCTAAAATTCCTACGTGATTATCCGGCCCTGTTTCCTAACAACCCAGTCAAGATCATTGATGATATGACCCTAGGTCCTGCAATGACCTTCAGGTGTGATTGGAATGAAGCTGCCATTATTCAGTTCTATGCCACCTGTTTCTTTGGTCCGGACAACACTCTCACATGGATGGCCGATGACACTACGCTGAGTATCACCTATGATCGGTTTGTTCAGATTTTGGGCCTCTCTAGAGTTGGACATTGCATTCATAGTATGGATCTAGAGTATAAGCCCAAAGGGATTGATGCTTGCTTTCCTCTTGTGAAGCCTACCTCTCAGCTCACTGAAGAGGAACGTGGATATCCTCTCGATGAGGTATCCATCTTCCGTGCTCCTTACTTCATCCTTTATCAGTGTGTGCTTCGCACCCTCTATCCTAAGAATGGACATCGCTCAAGGGCTCGCAACTACTGTATTGACTTGATGGTTCGTATGCTTGACGAACCAACTCTGCCTCTGGACACAGCCCATTTCCTTTGGCATGAGATTCGTCTTTGCAGCTTCATTCAGTCGCGCCAGTTTCCTCATGCTCCTTTTATTCAGGCTCTGATTGATCACACTGCTTCCTTTGAGGTGGTTAAGACTGCTGTGCACTCCATTTGGATGCCTCCTCCTCATATGCGCGTGGTGGTTAGTGCTCAGACTGCTGCTCCCACTCAGCCTAGGAGGTCTGCTAGTGGGACTTAGCCCACTGGTTCCTCTATTCCATCTTCCTCGTCTGCTCCTCGTGGACGCCTTGCCTCATTCTTAGGCAAGGCTCAGTCTGCTATCATGAAGGCAATCACTTTCAGCTGTCAGCAGAATCATTATGTTCATAAGCGCCTCATCATCTCCAAGAATCAGCTCAAGCAGCACCTCCGTGACCGTGGGAGTCCAGTGAGTGATGATGATCCTATTCCCGTGGCTCCGACCACTTCCACTTTCGGTTTCCCGTCTCATGACGAATACCCCGAGTTCTTTGTTGATAATGATGACATCCGCCAGGAGTGACCGAGTCCGTTTAGTTCTTCGCCCCTTTTTACTTGTTGTTGTCAAAGGGAGAGAAGTAGTATCTTAGTATGGTCATGCTATGATGTGTTGGCTATTTGTGTTAGCTACTATTATTCAAACTTGTTATGTTGCCACCTATGTTATTATCTTGATCATGTGAGACTATGTTGTTACCTCGTGGCTATGAAATGTTTTTAGTCCATGTGTTATGGTGGTTTCATATGTGCATGTCTCTCACATATATATCTCCTGGAGATACATATGCTACCGAACGAAATTTGTGTTGTGCGTCCTAACATATTCATCTCATGCTCACAATGAGGGGGAGCTAAATACAAATAGAAACATCAACATACTTTGTATTCTTGCTCTCATGTTTGTCAATGCTAAGATTATTTATTGCAACTGTGATACTACATGTGTGATTGTCATCAACAAACAAAAAGGGGGAGACTGAAGGAGCAATCATGCCCTTACATCGTGTTTTGATGTTGATGACAATATACATGTAGGGGACTAACAATGGTTGTCAAGTTAAATCTCAGGTGTTGGTCCCCGGTTCATCAAAGTGTGGGGATCGAGAGCATACGAAATGGTTTCACTCAAGGATGAAGCATTAAAATGATTTTATATTTTGTTTCCTTGAGTATAGGATCCCACACTATTAAGAGGGGATCGATAGGGTTAGTAAAAGATTTGCTCTTGCCATGATATCTCCTTTCCATCACTCATTTGATCTATCACTACACTCTGGTTTATTCTGCCCCTGGGAGTGCCGGATGTCCGGGCTGCTCCCCGGATATCCGGCTCGTGCCCCGGATGTCCGGGCTTAGCCCTCTTCATATCTAGAAGGTTTCTGGTTCCACGCCGGATGTCCGGGTTTTCCCCCGGATGCCCGGGCCTTCCTCACACGCCGGATGTCCGGGCCCTATCCCGGATGTCCGGGCTCTGCTACCCGTGGAATAGCTGAGGTTCTGTAACTTTGTAGTGACCGCGCCGGATGTCTGGGCCTTCCTGATTCGCCGGATGTCCGGGCTTGGCCCCCGAATGTCCGGCCCCTCTGCTTTCTGTTCTGTTTCTGCTCTGTTCCTCGTACCTTGCCAGGCCGGATATCCGGTCCCTAGCCCGGATGTCCGGCCTGCTCATTCACTTACACTACAACGGCCATATTTGTGCTCACACTATATATATCCCTTCTTCCCCACGGGAGAGGGCTGGCCACTCACTTTGAACAAACCCTAGAACACATTTCACTCTCTCTCTCTCACTCCTCCACACCAAATCTTAGATCCCCAAGGGATTTGAGAGCATTTGAGAGAAGTTGTCCGATCAAGTGATAGATCCACTCCTTCTCCTTCTTTGCACCAAAGGAATTCGTGATTTGAGCAAGTCTTGAGCTTTTCCCCATCGTTCTTGTTACTCTTGGAGGTTGGAGACTCCTAGGCGGTAGGAGTCTTTCGGAGAGGAATCGATCTTTGTGATTACCCCCGGAAAGGTTTGTGAGGGTTTGGAGACCACCCCAAGGTCTACCACTAGTGGTGAGAAACGCCTCCGTGGTGTTGTCTCAAAGGGAGAATAGAGTGAGCCTTTGTGGCGTTGGTGTGCCTTCGTGGTAACATCCACCTCTCTAACGGTGACGTAGCTTCCCTCCAAGGAAGTGAACATCGGCATACATCCTCGTCTCCCGGAGTTGCGGTTATTCCTAACCCTAACTCTCTACTTGTGGTTACTTGTCTCTTAGCACTTACTTATATCATATTGTGCTTGCTTACTTACATACTCGTGTTACTTGCTTAGCACTTAGTACTACACTTGCAATTGTTAGGCTCACCTTCATATTCCGCATTATTGCCTAAAATTGCTATGTGATAATTAAAATTTGTAATTGTACCTATTCACCCCCCCTCTAGGTCCATCTCGATCCTTTCAATGGACCGTGATGATGAGACATGCTCTACGTGCAAATTTGTGATGGAACGAGTACTTTGAAAAGAGTTGTTTCAAAGTATAAAGTTAAAAGTATATGATGAGATCAAGGGGGAGAATGTTAGATTGATCTCTCCACCAATGGGCCCAATGGCTCATTGGGCCCTTGACCCACGCCCTGATCATGGGCGTCCAGCCCAAGCAAGGCTGGTGGGCCCCTGTCGCGTAGTGCTATAAAGAGGAGGTGGGGACCAGGAGCACAGGGTACGAGGTTCGCCGCTGCCACTGTTCCCCACTCCTAACCCTAGTCCGATCGAGAGGGAAGCGATGAAGCGATGGGAAGCCCACCGCCACCAGCACTACTCTCTGCCATCACCAGCCACTTCACCGTCAACCTCTACACCGACCGTCGCTGCCCGTGCGCAGACCTTCACCGACGAACCAGCAATGGCCGGAAGCCTGAGGTACACACACAAACAGATCATAGACAAATGCATAGACAGACCACAGATAGTTCGATCTACTCCGAAACCCTAGCCTAGTCGATCCAATGGTTTTAACAGCAATATTTCATTTGAAACTCCAGAACTGTGGTGATCTGCGTTTGTCGGCTCTCAACCCTTTGTACATTTTGGTTTTGCTCCCTTTGACATAAATGATGGTTTTGACAAAAGTGTCCACAACCACAACAATCTGACTAGGGTTAGGCGGACACGTCGTATGAATTGCGATTATTAGAGCAACAGGCTAATTAAAGCAGATTAAATTACTTTATCTTGGCTGCACACGGATATTAGGGGAACATGCGGACACTTTGGCCTGCATGGCTAAATCTGACGCACGTGAAAATATCCGATTTAGATGACATAATACTTTCTTGTAAAAGTAACATCACTCACTTTTTTTTGAAAAAGGCCTAAAGCTATACCGTGTGCAGCAATAAGTAACCTCACCTGGATTTATGCTGAACCTGTCTTGTGCCTAACTGCAGAAGGAGGAAGAGAAGAAGGAGAAGGAGAAGGAGGACCCTCGCAGCCTAGCTACGCCCTTCGGTGTGGGTATATGCATTTTTTTTGTTAGCTAAATGTGTGATAAGTATTGAACAAGTCATTCTAAAACCATCTTACCATCTCTTTTAGTTTTATCACACGAGAGTATACACTGCAGAATCATGTGATCGTTCTATTTCCATGTTTCGTTTCCACTTACAAAAAGAGAAGAAAAAAAATAGACTGAACCTTTCATGAAATGAGGTTCGCATGAGGAACAAAAGGAATTCCATGATGCCGAACTTATAAAAACCCCTGTTCAGGTGTAGCTTGTTCAAGACTTATTCACGGATGCCATATCAATCAACCGAGTACTATGAAATGTTGGAGAAAAACAAGAGATGAGGAGCCAGTGTTCGTAGCCACGCTTGATTCTGTCCTCCCAAGTCGCTCGATCTAGTCGAGAGGAGGTTGTTTTGTTCGTCATCGATCCCGTCCTTCACGTCGCTCAAAACCTATCCTGGAGGCCAGCAGGAGCGCAAGGGGCCAACATCCAGAAGGAGTGGTGCGCGGAGCGGCACGCGGCAGTGGCGGCGATACTCGCCAAAAAAGAGGGCGACGCCTGGGGTCGAACTCAGGCCGCAACAGTACTGGAAGAGACTAGCTACCACTGTATCACTCGGCAGTGGCCGCGCATTCCTAAAGTACTATTGCACACAAGTTCACTAATTTAAGAAACAATGTTCACCACTTGAACGGTGTGACTCGTTGACTGTTCAAAAAATATGTGTATGCTTTTCTGAAAAATCAGGAATTAAAAAAATCATTCACAACAAAAAGTTCAGGGTTAAAAAAGGCTGACGAATTTAAATGAAAAAAATCACAAATATGAAAATAGTTCAACGAATTTGAAAAAAGTTCGTTGATTTTGAAAAAAGTTCATCGATTTTGAAAAAATGTTCATTGTTTTGGGAAAAAAATCATAAATTTTGAGAAAAAGTTCATCTAATCTAAAAAAGTTCATCAAATTTGAAAAAAATCCATCAGATTTGAAAAAAGGTTCATTGATTTCGAAAATAGTTCATCGATTTTCAAAATAGTTCACCGAATCTAAAAAAAGTTCACTGGATGTCTAGATTTGAAAAAAAAAATCATCAAATTTCAAAAAAAGTTCATCGGATCTAAAAAAAGTTCATCGAAATTGAAAAGGAATTCATGGATTTCGAAAAAAGTTCACAGAATTTTAAAAAGGATTAGGAAAAAAGAAAAAGAAAAAGAAAAAACTGAACTGACATGGATAATAAATAAGTTGACTTATCTACTAACACAAGTGGTAAGGGCCCGGGTGGCTAGAGCGTTGCGCTTGCAGCGATGAGGTTCTATGTTCGATCCCTCGTTGCTGCACTTTTTTGACGTTTCTTTCTCTAAAAACAGAAAAAGAAAAAAAGAAAAACGGGCCGAGCCCAGCTAACTCGGCTGCGGGCGCCCGTTTGCAAATTGACGCCTGCAGCGCTAAATAGGAAATGCTGCCTCGGCGGGTGATACTGCTGGAATTTTATTTATTTATGGGCCAGCTCAATAGCAGTTTCAAAAATTCCTAATAAATCCTAGAGGAAATGCTGCCTCGGCGGGTGCTGGAATTTTGTTTATTTATGGGCCAGCCCAATAGCAATTTCAAAAATTCCTAATAAATCCTAGAGGCTCACGCAGCCCATTCGTGCAAGGCAAGAGGTGCAACTAAAATTTAGTCTCACATTGCTAGTTTAGAGGGAGTTGGACCTCTTTATAAGGGAGGTTCTTTCCCCACATGTATAAGGATGAGAACAAGAGGGACATTCACGTGCGCTCCTCCTCCGCCGCACGCCTCGCCACGCCTCTGTTGTAAACTACGATATATTTGAGACGGATGAACAATAGAAATATTTAATGAAATTTGAATGGCTTAAGCTAGAATTCCATGGTAGAGGGCATATTTATTTGAAGTTATAGCGGACCCATTTGCATATTTATTTTGATAATGGTATTTCACATATTTGAAATAGTTAGCATATTTGAAGTTAGAACTGACCCGTTAGCATATCAGGATTGGCTGTATTGGCTTGGATCTAGTAGTTAGAACAGGTCTAGTCTCCTCATAAATCAAGCACCAACGAAGCTGGTGCTCCCTCTCTTATATGTATATATATATGCTATAAATAGGAGCACCAAATATGTGTCTAAATATACATGTCCACATAGTATCGAGATCAAGATGGTTATGCTAATATTCCTATATAAACAGAAACATTGAGAAAAAGCAAGCATGAACAATAACTGATCCTGAACGGTGGTTAGTGATCTCATCTCAAAAACCTCAAAAAAATAACTGGTCATGTGCAGCATAATATAATATATGTTTTTTCCTCCAAACCTGGGCGGGCACTGGCCCACTGAGCCTTGGACGTACCGAACATACCTGATCAGCCCGTTGCGCCTATATGGGCTTTTTTGGCCACCGATCAGCCCGACGAACGAGGAGATCTCTAGATTGGTATGTGGAGCAACAGCCCGAGTACGTGCGCCAGGTTATGACGTGGTGAAAACGACGTATCGATGCTGGTTGTTATGACCAAACAATCTGGTCCATTCCTGCTTCAAATCGAATGGTTGAGAACGTCAAAACGATGTGGTGGCTCCTAGCTAGCTGAGTTATACTGTTAAGTAATATGCAACCTGTTCTAATGTCTGCTTTAGACATGTTTGGTTACGGTTCATCACCATATATGTTAGGACTTTGCTCCGTCAGTCACCACCCTCCTGGTCATCTCCGTCCATCTCTAGTGCCACCCCTCCCGAGCTCCTCCAGCGGCGCCCCTCTCGGCAATTTCCAGCGCCGCCCCTCCCCGCCATCTCCTGAGCTTCTCCAGCACCGCTTCTCTCTCTCCCAAGGACTCGACGACCTAGCCGCGGACGACCTCGACGACGACCGCGGGGGCGACGGGCGCTTGGGCGCGTCTCCTCCCGATCTCGCCTAAATCGAGGCAGGGGACAGTGCAGACGTGGCTGCCGGTGTCAGCTTGAGGCAGGGCTCGACCGGAGAGGACCTGGACGGGAGAATCCAGTCTGGTTCAGGCCAGATCCGGAATCCAGCGGCGGCGGGAAGACAACACAATGGCGGGAAGCTTTGTGGCGCCATTGCGTTGCGGGAGCTCCAGGGTGGCGTGGCGTTGTGTTTTTTAATGTATACCAGGCTCTTTGTCGTCAGTGTAAACAAATAGTAGGCAAAGGCTTCTTTTCTTTGCCGCGAACCACGGTCTGACTGCGTCAAAGAGGTATATGGCGGATGGGAAAGACTTTGTCGTCTGCCCGACGAAAGCTGACGGCAAATTACCTCTTTGCCGACTTATGCATTGCCGTCAGCGTACTGATGTCTTTGTCGTCTGTTTTCAAGTCTTTGACTTCTGTTTGAGGATGACGGCAAATTTCCTGATTACTGTAGTGGTGTAATACTATGGTTTAGATATATTCAGTGTTTTGCACTTGCAACTAGAGATTTTAGGATTCTATGTTCATGCCGGTTGGTAAAGACCATCTCATTTTACCTACCTCGTCAAGAATTTAGTTGAAGAGTGGGTTAGGTAAAATTGAACTCATTTTTTTATGAGACACTCTATAATTGAGATTGTACAAAACTAATGTGGTGTTTAAGTTTTGCAAAAAAAAAAGACTTGCAGTGGCATCCATCATGCATTGCATGCATCTCAAGAACCCAGCATTCTTTTGATTCTTTTTAGAATAGCATCACTAGTGGTTGACTAGTAGCAATCCAAACTATTGTTCATTAAGATCCATTTGGAGGGAAGACACGAGGACACTGTGAATGAATGCTTGAGGTCCTTTTTTGGAGCAAACAAATGGGCATGGATATATCTCTTGGATCATCAACTCATGGCAGCCCATACGTACAAGCTCGGGTGGCCGAGAAGAGACGGGCGGAACACAAGGCCCGTTCAACATTGTCCAGTCAGCTCTGGTATTTGGGAAAGTGGAGTGTTCTTTGCAACGAGTACTCCTTAATTAGTGATTTCGGCGATTCCAGTGCCCGCTGTGTCGCGGGCATGGGCCTGGCCCAGCAGCGCACGCTCGCTCGCTCGATCGCTGGCTGCCGCCGCTCACTCCATCGCTGACTCCCGGTTGATCATTTTTTTTCTTCATTCTAAAAACTACTGCACATAGACTGTGTTCCTTAGAAAAAAAACAGTTTGCTACAATATGTACTCTTGTTCTTAGAATTTTTTTTATCAAATTTGAGAAAAGTTCATCGAACTACAAAATAAGTTCATTCAATTTGAAAAAAATTCATCAATTTTGAAAAAAGCCATCGAATTTGAAAAAAAGGTTCATCGAATTTGAAAAAAGCGTTCATCATATTTGAAGAAAAGGTTCATTGAATTTGAAAAGGAGTCTTCGTATTTTTAAAAATGTTCATAAAAAATGGTTCACCGAATTTGAAAAAAAGTTCATCAAATTTGTCAAAAAGTTCATCGAATCCGAGAAAAAAGTCATCGATTTGCAGAAAAAAATCATGACGAAAATAAGTTTCACAAATTTGGAAAAAGAAAGAAAAAAGGGGAAAGGAAAAAGGAAAAGAAGAAAAAGAAGAAGAAGAAGAAGAAGAAGAAGAAGATAAGGCAGAAAACATGTATTTAATCAAACCGAGTTAAGTGGTCGAGTGGCTTTCTCGCCATAGTCTAAACTTGACGATCGCGGGTTCCAAACCCAGCTCTCGCACTCTTTTTGGAGTTTGGAAAAGAGAAAAAAAAAGACAAAACTGGGCCGGCCCAACGTGACAAGGGGGGTATGCACCCGTTAGCAGGAATGCCTGTAACAGGCGCTTAACGCGCTGAATAGGAACCAGCTAAACTGTGCCTACCGCGGCAGCTAACCGAACTGGTGCTCACGAACGCACGCACTGCGCCAGCCCACCTACGTTGGTTGGCAGGTGGACCTTTGACGCGTCGCCAGCAGGACCGGTTGGACATTGACTAGTTGATCCTTGACTTTTTAAAAAATAATTTAAAAATCATAAAATTGATTAAAAAAATGTTGGTTTTGAAAAAATCATAGGTTAATTTTTTTAAAAGTTCACATATCTTAAAATTTTCAACGATTTGAAAAAACCATATCATGTATTTTAAATTATTTTTACGAATTTGACAAAGTTCATGGGTTTTCAAAAAAAGTTTGTAGTTCTTTAATAAAATGCAAAAAAATAAAATAATAGACTTGAAATGTACATGCATTTGAAAAAGTTTGTAGATTGAAAAATAAGATCAATGGTTTTGAAAAACTTTGTAATTTCAAATATTAACGAATTTAAAAAAATTTACAAAATTTTAAAGAAGTATGCAAATTCGGAAAAAGTTTGTGAAATTAGGTAATATTTCTAGAATTTTAAAAAGTTCTTGCATTTTAAAGAAACGAAAAAGAAAAAAAGAAAAAGAAAACAAAAAAGGAAAAAAGGAAGAAAAACGAGAAAACCAAGTAACAACCATGCTGGGAGAAAACCAAAAGAAAAATCACCTGAAAGAACCGGCCCAACCTTCATAGGAAGGTCCCTTATACCTCGCGACAACTATATCTCGCCTTCAGCAAGATCGTAGAGAGCAACTAGTTAACGAGCGCTCCTTCGGAAGCCTCGCAACGATCAGCGCCACAAGGCGCGCTCTCAGCCACCCCGCCACGTGTCTCTCTGGGCGCTCCCTCTGAATTTAGTTTTTTCTTTCGCACGCATTTTCAGCTTTATAAACAGTTTTTTTGGGTTTTTTTACATTTCGGTTTTCCACCGGTCTTCCTTAACTTTTGGAACAAAAAACATTCAAAAAAAAATTTGCGCGAAAAAACGCTTTTTTTTTTTGCGAGAGTCACGGTTTTGCTTTTGCGAGAGTCACGGCCATGCCTCTCGAAAACGAAAAAGAAAAATGTGTTTTGTGTTATTTTTCCTTCCGTGAGAGGCACGGTTGTGCTTTCGCGAGAGGTATGGCAGTGCCTCTCGGAAACGAAAAAAACACGTTTTCTGTTTCTTTTCCTTTCGAGAGAGGCACGGTTTTGCTTCCGTGAGAGGGACGGTTGTGCTTTCGCGAGAGGCATGGCCGTGCCTCTCGGAAACGAAAAAAACGTATTTTCTCTCTTTTTTTCCTTTCGTGAGAGGCACGGTTTTGCTTCCGCGAGAGTCACGGTTGTGATTTCATGAGAGGCACGGGCGTGCCTCTTTTCGAAAGGGAAAAAACCAGTGCTCCCGGTTAGGTTTTTTTGTATGATTTTTTTCGTCCGGTTTTTTTCGTGGAAAAAAAGTTCGCCCAAACCTATCAACATGGGATCTAGTTTGGAAGATCTCGACGCGAGAAATCTAATGGTGTAAACGGTTTAAGAGATAAAACGTTTTGCATAAACGAATCTACGAAAAAAGAGAAAACTCTCAGGTTGCGACAAGTGGCATACATGCAGCACCACTTGTCGCAACCTGGGGAGGTGGGAGTGTTCTTTGCAACGAGTACTTCTTAACTAGTGATTTTGGAAGATCGTATGATGTATCTCGCTGAAGCGTCTACAGTAGTCGGGCCAACCCATTTAAGAAACAAAAGAAGAAGAAGGGATCGAACACTCGAGCTAGCCATCACGCCCAACAACTATCCGTGTTAAGCAAGTCAAGCTGATTTTTTCTAGAATTTTTCTTTCTGCTCTCTTATTTTGTCATTTGTTTCCTTAGTTTTTATTTTTATTTTTACTTTGGATTTTTCATTTATTTTTCGGTTTTCTTTGCTTCTTTTGTTTCTCATTTGTATATTTTTTGTATATGTCAAAAACAATTTTCTGATATACGTCTCACATTTTTTTAATACTTAGTCAACTTTTTATACACATTTTAAACAATGCCTGGTTATGATTTTTCTAAATGTAATATTAACATTTTTGGAAAGCATGGCCAACATTTCTATATACACATTTTTCATTTTCCAAATGTTTGATTAATATTTTTTAAATACATGTTCAACATTTTTTCAATTGCTTGATTAACATTTTTATATACATTATAAAAAATCATTATTTTTTAATACATGGTCAACATTTTTCTATACACATTAAACATTTATCAAATTGTTGATCAACATTTTACCAATATTTTTTAACATTCATTTTCAACTTATTGACTAAAAGTTTTATATTCATCATAAAAAAATGTCATCATTTTTTAGTATATGGTCCACATTTTTATACACAATTCAAAAGTCAAATGCTTGATTATTTCAGATACTTATTCAATATTTTTTTCAAATGCTTGATTAACATTTTTATCCATATGATTAAAAAATTCTTCATTTTTTTAATACATGGCAACATTTTTTCTATACTCATTTAACTTTGGTCAAGTAGTTTAGCAACATGTTTCAAGTACTTGTTCTAAAAAATTAAAATGGTTGATTGACATATTTTTTTAATACGTGATCAAACATTTTATACACATTTATTTTTGCATTTTTCATATATGTGACAAATATTTGTTCTATACACGTTTAACATTTTTCAATATAAAATTAAAGAGTGTTTTTTTGTATTGTATATATTTAAAATACTTTAATGTATAAACAAAATATCTATAACTGCCGCTTAAGGTACCAAACATGGTTTGGGTCACTCGCTAGCCTGTGAGTTGGGGAGCTGCTATTTAGCGTTGTAGGCACCGAGATGAGGGCAGCGCTATGTCCCGCTTATAGCGTGCCCGAGAGTGCTCTCGCGTCAGGCTCCAGGCAAGTGGGAGGCCATGACCTCCTTTATTTTATTTGATATTTTTTGTTTTCAATATTTACTTTCATTTATTCTTGGGAAAAACATAAAAATGTTTTAAAAATATGTTAACTAAGCACTGGAAAAATGTTAAATTTGTATTAAAAAATTCTAATGTATACAATAAATTTATACAAAAATACACTATATGTGTGGAAAAATTTGATCATTTATTAAAAAAGTTAATCCAGAATTTAAAAATCTTTTAAACAACTATTTGAAAAAAATACCCAAGCATTTGAAAAATATTAAATATGTATAGAAAAATCTTAACCTTATATTAAAGAAATGTTAGACTTATATTTGAAAAATCCTAAGTATTAGATAAAATTTCTTGATGTATACAAGAATGTAGAATCAAAACCACAAGAAACAGAGAAAAACAGAAAATACAATGAAGTCTGAAAACCTGCCAAAGAAAAAAGGGAAACAAAAAAACCCAAAGAAGAA